>NC_092171.1:41396983-41424483 GCF_045791955.1 Oncorhynchus clarkii lewisi | reverse complement strand
CCTGTTACCATGGAGACACCCACCCTGAACTGTCCCCCATTATATTAGGGCCCGGGAAGAACACCAGTATCATGATCACCTGTTACCATGGAGACACCCACCCTTAACTGTCCCCCATTACTATTAGGGCCCGGGACAACACCAGTATCATGATCACCTGTTACCATGGAGACACCCACCCTGAACTGTCCCCCATTACTATTAGGGCCCGTGACAACACCAGTATCATGATCACCTGTTACCATGGAGACACCCACCCTGAACTGTCCCCCATTATATTAGGGCCCGGGAAGAACACCAGTATCATGATCACCTGTTACCATGGAGACACCCACCATGAACTGTCCCCATTACTATTAGGGCCCGGGAAGAACACCAGTATCATGATCACCTGTTACCATGGAGACACCCACCCTGAACTGTCCCCCATTACTATTAGGGCCCGGGACAACACCAGTATCATGATCACCTGTTAGCATGGAGACACCCACCCTGAACTGTCCCCCATTACTATTAGGGCCCGTGACAACACCAGTATCATGATCACCTGTTACCATGGAGACACCCACCCTGAACTGTCCCCCATTATATTAGGGCCCGGGAAGAACACCAGTATCATGATCACCTGTTACCATGGAGACACCCACCCTGAACTGTCCCCCATTACTATTAGGGCCCGGGACAACACCAGTATCATGATCACCTGTTACCATGGAGACACCCACCCTGAACTGTCCCCCATTACTATTAGGGCCCGTGACAACACTAGTATCATGATCACCTGTTACCATGGAGACACCCACCCTGAACTGTCCCCCATTACTATTAGGGCCCGTGACAACACCAGTATCATGATCACCTGTTACTAGGGAGACACCCACCCTGAACTGTCACTGTTACCATGACAACACCCACCCTGTACTGTCCCCCGTTGCCGTCGTCCAGCTCCAGGATGTATCCATCCACGGCGATGGTGGAGAGAGGTGGCTGTTTCCATGACAACGTGGCGCTGTTGTTGATGGTGCAGCACTCCTCCAGCTGGAGCATGGGGGCTGCTGGGACTGAAGTGGGACACACACACAAGTTAGAGACAACACACACACACACACACACACACACACACACACACACACACACACACACACACACACACACACACACACACACACACACACACACACACACACACACACTACACCCAACCTCTCCTCCTCCCCTTTACCTTTCATCTGTACGAAGTCTAGTTGGTGGATGGTCTGTAACAGGGGCCCGCTGTCCAGAGTCAGGTCAAAGTCACTGGTCATCCTGGGGGTCAGGGTTCCCTTCCCCCACTGGCCCTCCGTCATGTGCACCCTCCTGATCAGGGCGTCTGAGATCTGGGGGCAGGAACAGGGTCACAGGGTCATACAGGGTCACGGGGTCAGACAGGGTCAAAGTTTATGTCCCAAATGGCAACCTATTCCCTATATAGTGCACTACCCTATTCCCTAAATAGTCCACTACCCTATTCCCTATATAGTCCACTACCCTATTCCCTATATAGTCCACTACTTTAGACCAGATATCCATCTGAAAGCTGCTGTATGTGATGAGTGGTCATACAAACACAGCATGCTAGCTGTTCCTGTAGACTTCTAGACATTGCGCTAACGTTAGTTATCAATAGCTCACAAAACTACCTTCAGACTTCCTTCAAACTGCACACAGAGACGTAAACATGTCATCCATGAGTTCATGTGACTCTGCACTTACCCGTTGAACCTCTCCATCATAACGTGGATGTATTCCATCATAACGTGGATGTGTTCTATCATAACGTGGATGTGTTCTATCATAACGTGGATGTGTTCTACCATAACGTGGATGTGTTCTATCATAACGTGGATGTGTTCTAGCATAACGTGGATGTGTTCTATCATAACGTGGATGTGTTCTATCATAACGTGGATGTGTTCTATCATAACGTGGATGTGTTCTATCATAACGTGGATGTGTTCTATCATAACGTGGATGTGTTCTATCATAACGTGGATGTGTTCTAACATACAGTAAAGTGGATGTGTTCTATTATAACATGGATGTGTTCTAACATAACGTGGATGTGTTCTAACATAACGTAGATGTGTTCTATTATAACGTAGATGTGTTCTATTATAACGTGGATGTGTTCTATCATAACGTAGATGTGTTCTATTATAACGTAGATGTGTTCTATTATAACGTGGATGTGTTCTATCATAACGTGGATGTGTTCTAACATACAGTAAAGTGGATGTGTTCTAACATAGCGTGGATGTGTTCTAACATAACGTAGATGTGTTCTATTATAACGTGGATGTGTTCTATCATAACGTGGATGTGTTCTAACATACAGTAAAGTGGATGTGTTCTAACATAGCGTGGATGTGTTCTAACATAACGTAGATGTGTTATATCATAACGTGGATGTGTTCTAACATAACGTGGATGTGTTCTAACATAACGTGGATGTGTTCTAACATAACGTGGATGTGTTCTAACATACAGTAACGTGGATGTGTTCTATCATAACGTGGATGTGTTCTAACATAACGTGGATGTGTTCTAACATAACGTGGATGTGTTCTAACATAACGTGGATGTGTTCTAACATACAGTAACGTGGATGTGTTCTATCATAACGTGGATGTGTTCTAACATAACGTGGATGTGTTCTAACATACAGTAACGTGGATGTGTTCTATCATAACGTGGATGTGTTATATCATAACGTGGATGTGTTCTATTATAACGTGGATGTGTTCTATCATAACGTGGATGTGTTCTAACATAACGTGGATGTGTTCTAACATAACGTGGATGTGTTCTATCATAACGTGGATGTGTTCTAACATAACGTGGATGTGTTCTATCATAACGTGGATGTGTTCTAACATAACGTGGATGTGTTCTATCATAACGTGGATGTGTTCTAACATAACGTGGATGTGTTCTAACATAACGTGGATGTGTTCTAACATATTGTGGATGTGTTCTATCATAACGTGGATGTGTTCTATCATAACGTGGATGTGTTCTATCATAACGTAGATGTGTTCTATCATAACGTGGATGTGTTCTATCATAACGTGGATGTGTTCTATCATAACGTAGATGTGTTCTATCATAACGTGGATGTGTTCTATCATAATGTGGATGTGTTCTAACATAACGTGGATGTGTTCTATCATAACGTGGATGTGTTCTATCATAACGTAGATGTGTTCTATCATAACGTGGATGTGTTCTATCATAATGTGGATGTGTTCTAACATAACGTGGATGTGTTCTAACATAACGTGGATGTATTCTAACATAACGTGGATGTGTTCTAACATAACGTGGATGTGTTCTAACATAACGTGGATGTGTTCTATCATAACGTGGATGTGTTCTATCATAACGTAGATGTGTTCTATCATAACGTGGATGTGTTCTATCATAATGTGGATGTGTTCTAACATAACGTGGATGTGTTCTATCATAACGTGGATGTGTTCTATCATAACGTAGATGTGTTCTATCATAACGTGGATGTGTTCTATCATAATGTGGATGTGTTCTAACATAACGTGGATGTGTTCTAACATAACGTGGATGTATTCTAACATAACGTGGATGTGTTCTAACATAACGTGGATGTGTTCTAACATAACGTGGATGTGTTCTATCATAACGTGGATGTGTTCTATCATAACGTGGATGTGTTCTATCATAACGTGGATGTGTTCTATCATAACGTGGATGTGTTCTAACATACAGTAAAGTGGATGTGTTCTATTATAACATGGATGTGTTCTAACATAACGTGGATGTGTTCTAACATAACGTAGATGTGTTCTATTATAACGTAGATGTGTTCTATTATAACGTGGATGTGTTCTATCATAACGTAGATGTGTTCTATTATAACGTAGATGTGTTCTATTATAACGTGGATGTGTTCTATCATAACGTGGATGTGTTCTAACATACAGTAAAGTGGATGTGTTCTAACATAGCGTGGATGTGTTCTAACATAACGTAGATGTGTTCTATTATAACGGGGATGTGTTCTATCATAACGTGGATGTGTTCTAACATACAGTAAAGTGGATGTGTTCTAACATAGCGTGGATGTGTTCTAACATAACGTAGATGTGTTATATCATAACGTGGATGTGTTCTAACATAACGTGGATGTGTTCTAACATAACGTGGATGTGTTCTAACATAACGTGGATGTGTTCTAACATAACGTGGATGTGTTCTAACATAACGTGGATGTGTTCTAACATACAGTAACGTGGATGTGTTCTATCATAACGTGGATGTGTTCTAACATAACGTGGATGTGTTCTAACATACAGTAACGTGGATGTGTTCTATCATAACGTGGATGTGTTATATCATAACGTGGATGTGTTCTATTATAACGTGGATGTGTTCTATCATAACGTGGATGTGTTCTAACATAACGTGGATGTGTTCTAACATAACGTGGATGTGTTCTATCATAACGTGGATGTGTTCTAACATAACGTGGATGTGTTCTATCATAACGTGGATGTGTTCTAACATAACGTGGATGTGTTCTAACATAACGTGGATGTGTTCTAACATAACGTGGATGTGTTCTATCATAACGTGGATGTGTTCTATCATAACGTGGATGTGTTCTATCATAACGTAGATGTGTTCTATCATAACGTGGATGTGTTCTATCATAACGTGGATGTGTTCTATCATAACGTAGATGTGTTCTATCATAACGTGGATGTGTTCTATCATAATGTGGATGTGTTCTAACATAACGTGGATGTGTTCTATCATAACGTGGATGTGTTCTATCATAACGTAGATGTGTTCTATCATAACGTGGATGTGTTCTATCATAATGTGGATGTGTTCTAACATAACGTGGATGTGTTCTAACATAACGTGGATGTATTCTAACATAACGTGGATGTGTTCTAACATAACGTGGATGTGTTCTAACATAACGTGGATGTGTTCTATCATAACGTGGATGTGTTCTATCATAACGTAGATGTGTTCTATCATAACGTGGATGTGTTCTATCATAATGTGGATGTGTTCTAACATAACGTGGATGTGTTCTATCATAACGTGGATGTGTTCTATCATAACGTAGATGTGTTCTATCATAATGTGGATGTGTTCTATCATAATGTGGATGTGTTCTAACATAACGTGGATGTGTTCTAACATAACGTGGATGTATTCTAACATAACGTGGATGTGTTCTAACATAACGTGGATGTGTTCTAACATAACGTGGATGTGTTCTATCATAACGTGGATGTGTTCTATCATAACGTGGATGTGTTCTATCATAATGTGGATGTGTTCTAACCTAACGTGGATGTGTTATAACATATTGTGGATGTGTTCTAACATAACGTGGATGTGTTCTAACATAACGTGGATGTGTTCTATCATAACGTGGATGTGTTCTAACATAACGTGGATGTGTTCTAACATAACGTGGATGTGTTCTATCATAACGTGGATGTGTTCTAACATAACGTGGATGTGTTCTAACATAACGTGGATGTGTTCTAACATAACGTGGATGTCCATACACCCAGGAAATCTCCTATTGGGAGACGTGTAATGTGGTTGTAATGACGTCAGCTCAACTAGCTGGTGTCCTTTACTGACCTGGAGGAACCCGCTAGGGTCGCTCTACACACACACACACACACGCACACACGCATACACACACACACACGCATGCACACCTGGAGGAACCCGCTAGGGTCGTTCTACACACACACACACACACACAAACACACACACACCTGTAGGAACCCGCTAGGGTCGTTCTACGTACACACACACACACACACACACACACACACACACACGCGCACACACCTGTAGGAACCCGCTGGGGTCGTTCTCCTTGATGACCTCCACACAGTATTCCATCAGGCCTGTTGTCTGGCGCAGCTTCACTGTACAATGAGATATTTGATCCCTCACCACCTGGGAGGTAGGGAGGGAGAGAGAGAGGGAGGGAGGAAGAGAGGGAGGGAGAGATGGAGAGAGGGAGGGAGAGATCGAGGAAGGGAGGAAGAGAGGGAGGGAGGGAGGAAGGGAGAGATGGAGGGAGAGGGAGGGAGGAAGAGAGGGAGGGAGGGTGAGCGGGAGGGAGAGCAGGAGGGAGAGAGAGGAAGGGAGAGAGGGAGGGAGAGAAAGGGAGAGATGAAGGGAGAGAGAGAGGGAGGGAGGAAGGGAGAGAGAGAGGAAGGGAGAGAGGAAGGGAGAAAGGGAGGGAGGGAGGGAGGAAGAGAGGGAGGGAGAGCAGGAGGGAGAGAGAGAGGAAGGGAGAGAGGGAGGGAGAGAAAGGGAGAGATGAAGGGAGAGAGGGAGGGAGAGAAGGAGGGTGAGCGGGAGGGAGAGCAGGAGGGAGAGAGAGAGGAAGGGAGAGAAAGGGAGAGATGAAGGGAGAGAGGGAGGGAGGAAGGGAGAGAGAGAGGGAGGGAGAGAGGAAGGGAGAAAGGGAGGGAGGGAGGGAGGAAGAGAGGGAGGGAGAGCAGGAGGGAGAGAGGAAGAGAGGGAGGGAGGAAGGGAGAGAGAGAGGGAGGGAGATAGGAAGGGAGAAAGGGAGAAAGGGAGGGAGGGAGGGAGGGAGGGAAATGTTAATTCAAATTCTAAGAGCGAATAGATAGGTATTAGGGAGGGACACATACTGTATTAAACAGCAGAGGTTTCAGTGGTTGAATAATAATAACAATAATAATAAGAGTGGCGCTTAAGACATCAGAGCAGGAAGTAGAGAAGGGAAGGACAAGAAAGGAGAGGAAGCAGAGAAGATGAGGAGAGGAAAAAAGAAGAGGGTGGGAGGAAGGAGAGAAGATGAGGAGAGGAAGGAGATAAGAGGAGGAAAGGAAAATAGAAGAGGAAGAGAGGAAGGAGAGAAGAGGAGGAGAGGAAGGAGAGAAGATGAGGAGAGGAAGGAGATGAGAGGAAAAGAGAAGAGGAGGAGAGGAAGGAGATAAGAGGAGGAGAGGAAGGAGAGAAGAAGAGCGAGAGAAAAGGATTGGAGGATAAAGTGGCATAATTGACAATATGTGACTAATTTCAGAAAACTAAGCACATGTCGCTCGGCAGTACTTCACACGAGAGTCATTTTAACTTGAAATGTTTTTAATGTCAGAAATGCCTTCTAGAACATGTGAACTTTCACGTGTCTTAATCAATTACAAACCTAGTTGGTTTAGCCAAGGAAAAAGAGCATGATTGGCTGAGATAATGGATGGGCTGGACATGCTGAGAGATAAGTTCTGATTGGTCTACCATGTAGCACGCTTCCGTCTATAACATGAGCCGGTCAGTTTGTGTAGGTGATCCTTTCTAACACAGATTTTTTTTGGAACGATATCACAAATAACTGCAAAAGTGTTAATAATGCTCTCCACTTTCTAGAGGACCGAGTTTTGAAAGCAGTGGAATGCCCCGGGTGGAAGCAGAATATGATAGCTAAGGAGATGGAGAACATTTAGGTCGTTAGATTGAAAATATGCAGAGGAAATCGAAAAGAGAACACACACAGAAGGCTCTTGTATAAAACGCCTGTCTTCGGATTACATCTTTAAAACTAAGAGCGACCGTGGCATCCGTGACAGAGAGGGAGAAGCTTTAATCCAATTACACGCGGAAGAGAGTCTAGCTAGCTACATTTTCAGATATTTTATACGTTTCAAATTTAGTTAGAAAGTCATTGTCATTGCAAGTTCAAGCGTAAAGCGTACTGTTAGCTAGCTAGCTAATGTTAGCTGTCTGGCTGGCTCAGTAGCTAACGTTAACGTGTATGATCGGTGTAGTATGCTACTGTTAGCTAGCTAGCTAATGTTAGCTGTCTGGCTGGCTCAGTAGCTAACGTTAACGTGTATGATCGGTGTAGTATGCTATTGTTAGCTAGCTAGCTAATGTTAGCTGTCTGGCTGGCTCAGTAGCTAACGTTAACGTGTATGATCTGTGTAGTATGCTACTGTTAGCTAGCTAGCTAATGTTAGCTGTCTGTCTGGCTCAGTAGCTAACGTTAACGTGTATGATCTGTGTAGTATGCTACTGTTAGCTAGCTAGCTAATGTTAGCTGTCTGGCTGGCTCAGTAGCTAACGTTAACGTGTATGATCTGTGTAGTATGCTACTGTTAGCTAGCTAGCTAATGTTAGCTGTCTGGCTGGCTTAGTAGCTAACGTTAACGTGTATGATCTGTGTAGTATGCTACTGTTAGCTAGCTAGCTAATGTTAGCTGTCTGGCTGGCTCAGTAGCTAACGTTAACGTGTATGATCTGTGTAGTATGCTACTGTTAGCTAGCTAGCTAATGTTAGCTGTCTGGCTGGCTCAGTAGCTAACGTTAACGTGTATGATCTGTGTAGTATGCTACTGTTAGCTAGCTAGCTAATGTTAGCTGTCTGGCTGGCTCAGTAGCTAACGTTAACGTGTATGATCTGTGTAGTATGCTACTGTTAGCTAGCTAGCTAATGTTAGCTGTCTGGCTGGCTCAGTAGCTAACGTTAACGTGTATGATCTGTGTAGTATGCTGACAGCATATCAGTATGAAATGTTAATCTCATGTTCCTTGGTGTTGATTTCAGGAGATCCATGTTAAAAAAACACTGTTTATGGTATACTGGTATGTAATCACCTTGACGACCCTACTCCCAGGCCACAACACACTGGTTATGTCCAAAATGGCACCCTATTTCATATATAGTGGCGGCAGGGTAGCCTAGTGGTTATAGCGTTGGACTAGTAACCGGAAGGTTGCAAGTTCAAACCCCCAAGCTGACAAGGTACAAATCTGTCGTTCTGCCCCTGAACAGGCAGTTAACCCACTGTTCCTAGGCCGTCATTGAAAATAAGAATTTGTTCTTAACTGACTTGCCTGGTTAAATAAAGGTAAAAAATATATATATAAAAAAAATAGTGCACTACATAGGGAATAGGGTGCCATTTGAGTCTGAACCAAAGCCTCGACTTTGAGCTGTTTAGATAGATGTTACCTAGCAACACTAGCCCAGCAACTGCTAGTCTGAGGATTTTTACATGTGTTGTGTGTGTGTCACTGTGTGTGTGTGTCACTGTGTGTGTGTGTCACTGTGTGTGTCACTGTGTGTGTGTGTGTGTGTGTGTGTGTGTGTGTGTGTGTGTGTGTGTGTGTGTGTGTGTGTGTGTGTGTGTGTGTGTGTGTGTGTGTGTGTGTGTGTGTGTGTGTAGGTTTGGATATTAGCAGTACAGTTCTCCCACTGACTGACAGTAACTCATAATGTGTGTTGACAGTCACTCAGAGAGAGGGAGAGAGAGAGAGAAATAACGTCAGAGAGAGATAGAGAAATAACTCCAGAGAGAGAGAGAGCGAGAGCGAGGGGGAGAGAGAGAGAGAAATAACTCCAGAGAGAGAGAGAGAAATAACTCCAGGGAGAGAGAGAGAGAAATAACTCCAGAGTGAGAGAGAGAGAGAAATAACTCCAGGGAGAGAGAGAGAGAAATAACTCCAGAGTGAGAGAGAGAGAAATAACTCCAGGGAGAGAGAGAGAGAAATAACTCCAGAGAGAGAGAGAGAGAGAGAGAGGGAGAGAGAGAGAAATAACTCCAGAGAGAGAAATAACTCCAGGGAGAGAGAGAGAGAGAAATAACTCCAGAGAGAGAGAGAGAGAGAGAGAGAGGGAGAGAGATAGAGAAATAACTCCAGAGAGAGAGAGAGAGAGAGAGAGCGAGAGGGAGAGAGAAATAACTCCAGAGAGAGAGAGAGAGAAATAACTCCAGGGAGAGAAATATAGAGAGATAGAGCAATAAAAGAGGGCAGAATAAAGAGGTAGAGGACAGAGGTATGTGTAAGTGGGCCACTGCCTCTCTCTCTCTCTCTCTCTCTGCAGAGCTGGTGGGGCCAGGAACCATTCCTCTCTGAGTCACTCGTGGCAGGGGTCATTAAACACTGTCGTACCCATTCAGCAGCACAGCCAAAACGGTCTGAAACAGATACAGGGTCAGAGTGGGCCAGAGACCTGGAAAAAACAGGGACACTCCAAATGAAAGAAGACTATAGTGTATACTATGGTAAGTTACTATAGTATTTACTGTAGTGTTTTTGCAGACTGAAGTATACCGAAGCATTTACTGTCGTGTTTTAGATAACAGACTAAGGACACTAGATCACAGACTAAGGACACTAGATCTCAGACTAAGGACACTAGATCACAGACTAAGGACACTAGGTCACAGACTAAGGACACTAGATCACAGACTAAGGACACTAGATCACAGACTAAGGACACTAGGTCACAGACTAAGGACACTAGGTCACAGACTAAGGACACTAGGTCACAGACTAAGGACTCTAGATCACAGACTAAGGACACTAGATCACAGACCAAGGACTTTAGATTACAGACTAAGGACACTAGATCACAGACTAAGGACACTAGATCACAGACTAAGGACTCTAGATTACAGACTAAGGACACTAGATCACAGACTAAGGACACTAGATCACAGACTAAGGACTCTAGATTACAGACTAAGGACACTAGATCACAGACTAAGGACACTAGATCACAGACTAAGGACACTAGATCACCGACTAAGGACACTAGATCACAGACTAAGGACACTAGGTCACAGACTAAGGACACTAGATCACAGACTAAGGACACTAGATCACAGACTAAGGACACTAGGTCACAGACTAAGGACACTAGGTCACGGACTAAGGACACTAGGTCACGGACTAAGGACACTAGATCACGGACTAAGGACACTAGATCACAGACTAAGGACTCTAGATCACAGACTAAGGACACTAGATCACAGACTAAGGACACTAGGTTACAGAATAAGGACACTAGGTCACAGACTAAGGACTCTAGATCACAGACTAAGGACACTAGGTCACAGACTAAGGACACTAGGTCACAGACTAAGGACACTAGGTCACAGACTAAGGACACTAGATCACAGACTAAGGACACTAACTCTAGATTACAGACTAAGAACACTAACTCTAGATCACAGACTAAGGACACTAGATCACAGACTAAGGACACTAACTCTAGATCACAGACTAAGGACTCTAGATCACAGACCAAGGACACTAGATCACAGACTAAGGACACTAGATCACAGACTAAGGACACTAGGTCACAGACTAAGGACACTAGATCACAGACTAAGGACACTAGATCACAGACTTAGGACACTAGGTCACAGACTAAGGACACTAGGTCACAGACTAAGGACACTAGGTCACAGACTAAGGACTCTAGATCACAGACTAAGGACACTAGATCACAGACCAAGGACTTTAGATTACAGACTAAGGACACTAGATCACAGACTAAGGACACTAGATCACAGACTAAGGACTCTAGATTATAGACTAAGGACACTAGATCACAGACTAAGGACACTAGATCACAGACTAAGGACTCTAGATTACAGACTAAGGACACTAGATCACAGACTAAGGACACTAGATCACCGACTAAGGACACTAGATCACAGACTAAGGACACTAGGTCACAGACTAAGGACACTATATCACAGACTAAGGACACTAGATCACAGACTAAGGACACTAGGTCACAGACTAAGGACAGTAGGTCACAGACTAAGGACACTAGATCACGGACTAAGGACACTAGATCACAGACTAAGGACTCTAGATCACAGACTAAGGACACTAGATCACAGACTAAGGACACTAGGTTACAGACTAAGGACACTAGGTCACAGACTAAGGACTCTAGATCACAGACTAAGGACACTAGGTCACAGACTAAGGACACTAGGTCACTGACTAAGGACACTAGGTCACAGACTAAGGACACTAGATCACAGACTAAGGACACTAACTCTAGATCACAGACTAAGGACTCTAGATCACAGACCAAGGACACTAGATCACAGACTAAGGACACTAACTCTAGATCACAGACTAAGGACACTAACTCTAGATCACAGACTAAGGACACTAGATCACAGACTAAGGACACTAACCCTAGATCATAGACTAAGGACACTAGATCACAGACTAAGGACATTAACTCTAGATCACAGACTAAAGACACTAGATCACAGACTAAGGACACTAGATCACAGACTAAGGACACTAACCCTAGATCACAAACTAAAGACACTAGATCACAGACTACGGGCACTAACCCTAGATCACAGACTAAAGACACTAGATCACAGACTAAAGACACAAGATCACCGACTAAAGACACTAGATCACAGACTAAGGACACTAGATCACAGACTAAGGACACTAGATCACAGACTAAGGACACTAGATCACAGACTAAAGACACTAGATCACCGACTAAAGACACTAGATAACAGACTAAGGACACTAGATCACAGACTAAGGACACTAGATCACAGACTAAAGACACTAGATCACAGACTAAAGACACTAGATCACCGACTAAAGACACTAGATCACAGACGTAGGACACTAGATCACAGACTAAGGCCACTAACTCTAGATCACAGACTAAGGACACTAGATCACAGACTAAGGACACTAACTCTAGATTATAGACTAAGGACAATAACTCTAGATCACAGACTAAGGACACTAGATCACAGACTAAGGACACTAACTCTAGATCACAGACTAAGGACACTAGATAACAGACTAAGGACACTAACTCTAGATTACAGAGTAAGGACACGAACTCTAAATCACAAACTAAGGACACTAGATCACAGACTAAGGACACTAACCCTAGATCACAGACTAAGGACATTAACCCTAGATCACAGACTAAGGACACTAGATCACAGACTAAGGACATTAACCCTAGATCACAGACTAAGGACACTAGATCACAGACTAAGGACACTTACCCTAGATCACAGACTAAAGACACTAGATCACAAACTATGGACATTAACCCTAGATCATAGACTAAGGACACTAACCCTAGATCATAGACTAAGGACACTAACCCTAGATCACAGACTAAAGACACTAGATCACAGACTAAAGACACTAGATCACAGACTAAAGACACTAGATCACAGACTAAGGACACTAGATCACAGACTAAAGACACTAGATCACAGACTAATGACACTAGATCACAGACTAAAGACACTAGATCACAGACTAAAGACACTAGATCACAGACTAATGACACTAGATCACAGACTAAAGACACTAGATCACAGACTAATGACACTAGATCACAGACTAAGGACACTAGATCACAGACTAAGGACACTAGATCACAGACTAAGGACACTAGGTCACAGACTAAGGACACTAGGTCACGGACTAAGGACACTAGATCACGGACTAAGGACACTAGATCACAGACTAAGGACTCTAGATCACAGACTAAGGACACTAGATCACAGACTAAGGACACTAGGTTACAGACTAAGGACACTAGGTCACAGACTAAGGACTCTAGATCACAGACTAAGGACACTAGGTCACAGACTAAGGACACTAGGTCACAGACTAAGGACTCTAGATCACAGACTAAGGACACTAGATCACAGACTAAGGACACTAGGTTACAGACTAAGGACACTAGGTCACAGACTAAGGACTCTAGATCACAGACTAAGGACACTAGGTCACAGACTAAGGACACTAGGTCACAGACTAAGGACACTAGATCACAGACTAAGGACATTAACCCTAGATCACAGACTAAAGACACTAGATCACAGACTAAGGACACTAGATCACAGACTAAGGACACTAACCCTAGATCACAAACTAAAGACACTAGATCACAGACTACGGGCACTAACCCTAGATCACAGACTAAAGACACTAGATCACAGACTAAAGACACAAGATCACCGACTAAAGACACTAGATCACAGACTAAGGACACTAGATCACAGACTAAGGACACTAGATCACAGACTAAGGACACTAGATCACAGACTAAAGACACTAGATCACCGACTAAAGACACTAGATAACAGACTAAGGACACTAGATCACAGACTAAGGACACTAGATTACAGACTAAAGACACTAGATCACAGACTAAAGACACTAGATCACCGACTAAAGACACTAGATCACAGACTTAGGACACTAGATCACAGACTAAGGACACTAGATCACAGACTAAAGACACTAGATCACCGACTAAAGACACTAGATCACAGACTAAGGACACTAGATCACAGACTAAGGCCACTAACTCTAGATCACAGACTAAGGACACTAGATCACAGACTAAGGACACTAACTCTAGATTATAGACTAAGGACAATAACTCTAGATCACAGACTAAGGACACTAGATCACAGACTAAGGACACTAACTCTAGATCACAGACTAAGGACACTAGATAACAGACTAAGGACACTAACTCTAGATTACAGAGTAAGGACACGAACTCTAGATCACAAACTAAGGACACTAGATCACAGACTAAGGACACTAACCCTAGATCACAGACTAAGGACACTAACTCTAGATCACAGACTAAGGACTCTAGATCACAGACCAAGGACACTAGATCACAGACTAAGGACACTAACTCTAGATCACAGACTAAGGACACTAACTCTAGATCACAGACTAAGGACACTAGATCACAGACTAAGGACACTAACCCTAGATCACAGACTAAGGACACTAGATCACAGACTAAGGACATTAACTCTAGATCACAGACTAAAGACACTAGATCACAGACTAAGGACACTAGATCACAGACTAAGGACACTAACCCTAGATCACAAACTAAAGACACTAGATCACAGACTACGGGCACTAACCCTAGATCACAGACTAAAGACACTAGATCACAGACTAAAGACACAAGATCACCGACTAAAGACACTAGATCACAGACTAAGGACACTAGATCACAGACTAAGGACACTAGATCACAGACTAAGGACACTAGATCACAGACTAAAGACACTAGATCACCGACTAAAGACACTAGATAACAGACTAAGGACACTAGATCACAGACTAAGGACACTAGATCACAGACTAAAGACACTAGATCACAGACTAAAGACACTAGATCACCGACTAAAGACACTAGATCACAGACGTAGGACACTAGATCACAGACTAAGGCCACTAACTCTAGATCACAGACTAAGGACACTAGATCACAGACTAAGGACACTAACTCTAGATTATAGACTAAGGACAATAACTCTAGATCACAGACTAAGGACACTAGATCACAGACTAAGGACACTAACTCTAGATCACAGACTAAGGACACTAGATAACAGACTAAGGACACTAACTCTAGATTACAGAGTAAGGACACGAACTCTAAATCACAAACTAAGGACACTAGATCACAGACTAAGGACACTAACCCTAGATCACAGACTAAGGACATTAACCCTAGATCACAGACTAAGGACACTAGATCACAGACTAAGGACATTAACCCTAGATCACAGACTAAGGACACTAGATCACAGACTAAGGACACTTACCCTAGATCACAGACTAAAGACACTAGATCACAAACTATGGACATTAACCCTAGATCATAGACTAAGGACACTAACCCTAGATCATAGACTAAGGACACTAACCCTAGATCACAGACTAAAGACACTAGATCACAGACTAAAGACACTAGATCACAGACTAAAGACACTAGATCACAGACTAAGGACACTAGATCACAGACTAAAGACACTAGATCACAGACTAATGACACTAGATCACAGACTAAAGACACTAGATCACAGACTAAAGACACTAGATCACAGACTAATGACACTAGATCACAGACTAAAGACACTAGATCACAGACTAATGACACTAGATCACAGACTAAGGACACTAGATCACAGACTAAGGACACTAGATCACAGACTAAGGACACTAGGTCACAGACTAAGGACACTAGGTCACGGACTAAGGACACTAGATCACGGACTAAGGACACTAGATCACAGACTAAGGACTCTAGATCACAGACTAAGGACACTAGATCACAGACTAAGGACACTAGGTTACAGACTAAGGACACTAGGTCACAGACTAAGGACTCTAGATCACAGACTAAGGACACTAGGTCACAGACTAAGGACACTAGGTCACAGACTAAGGACACTAGATCACAGACTAAGGACACTAACTCTAGATTACAGACTAAGAACACTAACTCTAGATCACAGACTAAGGACACTAGATCACAGACTAAGGACACTAACTCTAGATCACAGACTAAGGACACTAGATCACAGACTAAGGACACTAACCCTAGATCACAGACTAAGGACACTAGATCACAGACTAAGGACATTAACCCTAGATCACAGACTAAAGACACTAGATCACAGACTAAGGACACTAGATCACAGACTAAGGACACTAACCCTAGATCACAAACTAAAGACACTAGATCACAGACTACGGGCACTAACCCTAGATCACAGACTAAAGACACTAGATCACAGACTAAAGACACAAGATCACCGACTAAAGACACTAGATCACAGACTAAGGACACTAGATCACAGACTAAGGACACTAGATCACAGACTAAGGACACTAGATCACAGACTAAAGACACTAGATCACCGACTAAAGACACTAGATAACAGACTAAGGACACTAGATCACAGACTAAGGACACTAGATTACAGACTAAAGACACTAGATCACAGACTAAAGACACTAGATCACCGACTAAAGACACTAGATCACAGACTTAGGACACTAGATCACAGACTATGGACACTAGATCACAGACTAAAGACACTAGATCACCGACTAAAGACACTAGATCACAGACTAAGGACACTAGATCACAGACTAAGGCCACTAACTCTAGATCACAGACTAAGGACACTAGATCACAGACTAAGGACACTAACTCTAGATTATAGACTAAGGACAATAACTCTAGATCACAGACTAAGGACACTAGATCACAGACTAAGGACACTAACTCTAGATCACAGACTAAGGACACTAGATAACAGACTAAGGACACTAACTCTAGATTACAGAGTAAGGACACGAACTCTAGATCACAAACTAAGGACACTAGATCACAGACTAAGGACACTAACCCTAGATCACAGACTAAGGACATTAACCCTAGATCACAGACTAAGGACACTAGATCACAGACTAAGGACATTAACCCTAGATCACAGACTAAGGACACTAGATCACAGACTAAGGACACTTACCCTAGATCACAGACTAAAGACACTAGATCACAAACTATGGACATTAACCCTAGATCATAGACTAAGGACACTAACCCTAGATCATAGACTAAGGACACTAACCCTAGATCACAGACTAAAGACACTAGATCACAGACTAAAGACACTAGATCACAGACTAAAGACACTAGATCACAGACTAAGGACACTAACTCTAGATTATAGACTAAGGACAATAACTCTAGATCACAGACTAAGGACACTAGATCACAGACTAAGGACACTAACTCTAGATCACAGACTAAGGACACTAGATAACAGACTAAGGACACTAACTCTAGATTACAGAGTAAGGACACGAACTCTAAATCACAAACTAAGGACACTAGATCACAGACTAAGGACACTAACCCTAGATCACAGACTAAGGACATTAACCCTAGATCACAGACTAAGGACACTAGATCACAGACTAAGGACATTAACCCTAGATCACAGACTAAGGACACTAGATCACAGACTAAGGACACTTACCCTAGATCACAGACTAAAGACACTAGATCACAAACTATGGACATTAACCCTAGATCATAGACTAAGGACACTAACCCTAGATCATAGACTAAGGACACTAACCCTAGATCACAGACTAAAGACACTAGATCACAGACTAAAGACACTAGATCACAGACTAAAGACACTAGATCACAGACTAAGGACACTAGATCACAGACTAAAGACACTAGATCACAGACTAATGACACTAGATCACAGACTAAAGACACTAGATCACAGACTAAAGACACTAGATCACAGACTAATGACACTAGATCACAGACTAAAGACACTAGATCACAGACTAATGACACTAGATCACAGACTAAGGACACTAGATCACAGACTAAGGACACTAGATCACAGACTAAGGACACTAGGTCACAGACTAAGGACACTAGGTCACGGACTAAGGACACTAGATCACGGACTAAGGACACTAGATCACAGACTAAGGACTCTAGATCACAGACTAAGGACACTAGATCACAGACTAAGGACACTAGGTTACAGACTAAGGACACTAGGTCACAGACTAAGGACTCTAGATCACAGACTAAGGACACTAGGTCACAGACTAAGGACACTAGGTCACAGACTAAGGACTCTAGATCACAGACTAAGGACACTAGATCACAGACTAAGGACACTAGGTTACAGACTAAGGACACTAGGTCACAGACTAAGGACTCTAGATCACAGACTAAGGACACTAGGTCACAGACTAAGGACACTAGGTCACAGACTAAGGACACTAGATCACAGACTAAGGACATTAACCCTAGATCACAGACTAAAGACACTAGATCACAGACTAAGGACACTAGATCACAGACTAAGGACACTAACCCTAGATCACAAACTAAAGACACTAGATCACAGACTACGGGCACTAACCCTAGATCACAGACTAAAGACACTAGATCACAGACTAAAGACACAAGATCACCGACTAAAGACACTAGATCACAGACTAAGGACACTAGATCACAGACTAAGGACACTAGATCACAGACTAAGGACACTAGATCACAGACTAAAGACACTAGATCACCGACTAAAGACACTAGATAACAGACTAAGGACACTAGATCACAGACTAAGGACACTAGATTACAGACTAAAGACACTAGATCACAGACTAAAGACACTAGATCACCGACTAAAGACACTAGATCACAGACTTAGGACACTAGATCACAGACTAAGGACACTAGATCACAGACTAAAGACACTAGATCACCGACTAAAGACACTAGATCACAGACTAAGGACACTAGATCACAGACTAAGGCCACTAACTCTAGATCACAGACTAAGGACACTAGATCACAGACTAAGGACACTAACTCTAGATTATAGACTAAGGACAATAACTCTAGATCACAGACTAAGGACACTAGATCACAGACTAAGGACACTAACTCTAGATCACAGACTAAGGACACTAGATAACAGACTAAGGACACTAACTCTAGATTACAGAGTAAGGACACGAACTCTAGATCACAAACTAAGGACACTAGATCACAGACTAAGGACACTAACCCTAGATCACAGACTAAGGACACTAACTCTAGATCACAGACTAAGGACTCTAGATCACAGACCAAGGACACTAGATCACAGACTAAGGACACTAACTCTAGATCACAGACTAAGGACACTAACTCTAGATCACAGACTAAGGACACTAGATCACAGACTAAGGACACTAACCCTAGATCACAGACTAAGGACACTAGATCACAGACTAAGGACATTAACTCTAGATCACAGACTAAAGACACTAGATCACAGACTAAGGACACTAGATCACAGACTAAGGACACTAACCCTAGATCACATACTAAAGACACTAGATCACAGACTACGGGCACTAACCCTAGATCACAGACTAAAGACACTAGATCACAGACTAAAGACACAAGATCACCGACTAAAGACACTAGATCACAGACTAAGGACACTAGATCACAGACTAAGGACACTAGATCACAGACTAAGGACACTAGATCACAGACTAAAGACACTAGATCACCGACTAAAGACACTAGATAACAGACTAAGGACACTAGATCACAGACTAAGGACACTAGATCACAGACTAAAGACACTAGATCACAGACTAAAGACACTAGATCACCGACTAAAGACACTAGATCACAGACGTAGGACACTAGATCACAGACTAAGGCCACTAACTCTAGATCATAGACTAAGGACACTAGATCACAGACTAAGGACACTAACTCTAGATTATAGACTAAGGACAATAACTCTAGATCACAGACTAAGGACACTAGATCACAGACTAAGGACACTAACTCTAGATCACAGACTAAGGACACTAGATAACAGACTAAGGACACTAACTCTAGATTACAGAGTAAGGACACGAACTCTAAATCACAAACTAAGGACACTAGATCACAGACTAAGGACACTAACCCTAGATCACAGACTAAGGACATTAACCCTAGATCACAGACTAAGGACACTAGATCACAGACTAAGGACATTAACCCTAGATCACAGACTAAGGACACTAGATCACAGACTAAGGACACTTACCCTAGATCACAGACTAAAGACACTAGATCACAAACTATGGACATTAACCCTAGATCATAGACTAAGGACACTAACCCTAGATCATAGACTAAGGACACTAACCCTAGATCACAGACTAAAGACACTAGATCACAGACTAAAGACACTAGATCACAGACTAAAGACACTAGATCACAGACTAAGGACACTAGATCACAGACTAAAGACACTAGATCACAGACTAATGACACTAGATCACAGACTAAAGACACTAGATCACAGACTAAAGACACTAGATCACAGACTAATGACACTAGATCACAGACTAAAGACACTAGATCACAGACTAATGACACTAGATCACAGACTAAGGACACTAGATCACAGACTAAGGACACTAGATCACAGACTAAGGACACTAGGTCACAGACTAAGGACACTAGGTCACGGACTAAGGACACTAGATCACGGACTAAGGACACTAGATCACAGACTAAGGACTCTAGATCACAGACTAAGGACACTAGATCACAGACTAAGGACACTAGGTTACAGACTAAGGACACTAGGTCACAGACTAAGGACTCTAGATCACAGACTAAGGACACTAGGTCACAGACTAAGGACACTAGGTCACAGACTAAGGACACTAGATCACAGACTAAGGACACTAACTCTAGATTACAGACTAAGAACACTAACTCTAGATCACAGACTAAGGACACTAGATCACAGACTAAAGACACTAACTCTAGATCACAGACTAAGGACTCTAGATCACAGACCAAGGACACTAGATCACAGACTAAGGACACTAACTCTAGATCACAGACTAAGGACACTAACTCTAGATCACAGACTAAGGACACTAGATCACAGACTAAGGACACTAACCCTAGATCACAGACTAAGGACACTAGATCACAGACTAAGGACATTAACCCTAGATCACAGACTAAAGACACTAGATCACAGACTAAGGACACTAGATCACAGACTAAGGACACTAACCCTAGATCACAAACTAAAGACACTAGATCACAGACTACGGGCACTAACCCTAGATCACAGACTAAAGACACTAGATCACAGACTAAAGACACAAGATCACCGACTAAAGACACTAGATCACAGACTAAGGACACTAGATCACAGACTAAGGACACTAGATCACAGACTAAGGACACTAGATCACAGACTAAAGACACTAGATCACCGACTAAAGACACTAGATAACAGACTAAGGACACTAGATCACAGACTAAGGACACTAGATTACAGACTAAAGACACTAGATCACAGACTAAAGACACTAGATCACCGACTAAAGACACTAGATCACAGACTTAGGACACTAGATCACAGACTATGGACACTAGATCACAGACTAAAGACACTAGATCACCGACTAAAGACACTAGATCACAGACTAAGGACACTAGATCACAGACTAAGGCCACTAACTCTAGATCACAGACTAAGGACACTAGATCACAGACTAAGGACACTAACTCTAGATTATAGACTAAGGACAATAACTCTAGATCACAGACTAAGGACACTAGATCACAGACTAAGGACACTAACTCTAGATCACAGACTAAGGACACTAGATAACAGACTAAGGACACTAACTCTAGATTACAGAGTAAGGACACGAACTCTAGATCACAAACTAAGGACACTAGATCACAGACTAAGGACACTAACCCTAGATCACAGACTAAGGACATTAACCCTAGATCACAGACTAAGGACACTAGATCACAGACTAAGGACATTAACCCTAGATCACAGACTAAGGACACTAGATCACAGACTAAGGACACTTACCCTAGATCACAGACTAAAGACACTAGATCACAAACTATGGACATTAACCCTAGATCATAGACTAAGGACACTAACCCTAGATCATAGACTAAGGACACTAACCCTAGATCACAGACTAAAGACACTAGATCACAGACTAAAGACACTAGATCACAGACTAAAGACACTAGATCACAGACTAAGGACACTAGATCACAGACTAAAGACACTAGATCACAGACTAAGGACACTAACCCTAGATCACCGACTAACAACACTAGATCACCGACTAAAGACACTAGATCACAGACTAAAGACACTAGATCACAGACTAATGACACTAGATTACAGACTAAAGACACTAGATCACAGACTAATGACACTAGATCACAGACTAAAGACACTAGATCACAGACTAAAGACACTAGATCACAGACTAATGACACTAGATCACAGACTAAAGACACTAGATCACAGACTAATGACACTAGATCACAGACTAAAGACACTAGATCACAGACTAAAGACACTAGATCACAGACTAATGACACTAGATCACAGACTAAAGACACTAGATCACAGACTAAAGACACTAGATCACAGACTAAAGACACTAGATTACAGACTAAAGGCACTAACTAGATCACAGACTAAGGACACTAACACTAGATCACAGACTAAAGACACTAGATCACAGACTAAAGACACTAGCTCACAGACTAAAGACACTAGGTCACAGACTAAAGACACTAGATCACAGACTAAGGACACTAACTCTTGATCACAGACTAAGGACACTAACCCTAGATCATAGCCTAAAGACACTAGATCACAGACTAAGGACACTAACACTAGACCACAGACTAAAGACACTAGATCACAGACTAAAGACACTAGATCACAGACTAAAGACACTAGATCACAGACTAAAGACACTAGATCACAGACTAAGGACACTAACACTAGATCACAGACTAAAGACACTAGATCAGACTAAAGACACTAGATCAGACTAAAGACTCTAGATCACAGACTAAAGACACTAGATCACAGACTAAAGAAACTAGATCACAGACTAAAGACACTAGATCCCAGACTAAAGACACTAGATCACAGACTAAGGACACTCGATCACAGACTAAAGGCACTAGATCACAGACTAAGGACACTAGATTACAGACTAAAGACACTAGATCACAGACTAAAGACACTAGATCACAGACTACACAGACAGAAACACAAAACAAAGACATGGATTGTCTTTAACAATGTGATCTGCTGACCGTGCACCCACCACCCGTCCCCTCTGTTGTCTCTCTGTTGTCCATACCTGTCCTCTTAGTTGTCTCCTGTTCTGTGTCTTTGTGGACAACTCTCCTGCGTTCCCCTCCACTCTCCTCCCCTTCTTCCTGTCCTCCTTTTCCTCTCCTCCGTCCATCTGCACTAGGCTACTAGCCGCTCTCCTCTCTGTTACATTGTGTATCTTTGTGGATATCCCTCCTGGGTTTCTCTCCTCCTCTACCATCCTCCCCTCCACCTCCTCCTTCTCTGCCTCCTTTCCCTCCCCTGTGGCCATCAACACCAGACACTAGCCTTTCACCCAGTGTTTTACAGAGGGAATGGGCCCTGCACTTTCATTGGTCGTTCACAGCCGGTTGTGTCTTTACGTGATGGACAGAGTCATCTGGGAAATACAGAGGACGCGTCAAAAATGTCACCCTATTCTCTACACCTGACTCTGATAAAAATTAGTGCACTATATAGGGAATAGCGTTCCATTTAGGATGCAGAGAGAGTGCTGTGGAATACAGAACGATCCAGTCTATCCACAGTGGCTGTGGATGGAGGTTCATTTCAATATACACACCCGTAGTTCTGAGTAGGGCTGTTACGGTGACCGTATTATCGCCACACCGGCAGTCATGAGTCATGAAAGGCAGTCAAATTCCACGTTACCGTTTAGTCACGGTAATTAGGCTTCTCCAAGGTCTGATGCTGCTGATGGTCATTAGTAGCCTACCAAACTTGCTACCTGCCTGATTCTCATCACTCTATTGTCCCTCTAATCAGTCTGACATCAATGTAAATGTAATGGAACATCAAACACTTGATGAGAGCCCATGAGCTCATGTTACGAAACATTTCTATAGGCTATGCAATCGTACGAGAACACAGAGTGATGGCTACTAAAAAGAGGAGGCTCCCTTCAGCTTTCTATAGGCTAGGCCTAGTATATTTATTTCTCAACTTTCCTAATATTAAGCACATTGATTATATTTACAACAGGAGTATAGTCTTAACTGGTTGGCATGAAAATAAACCACGGGGAAAACCGCCCTCCATTCGCTATTTAAGTGCACAGATGACATTTTCTCGCTGCCCCTGTTTTGAGACAGGTGCATGATAATGGTCCATTCTAAACTTAACATAACATCAAATTGATCAGAAATACAGTGTAGACATTGTTAATGTTGTAAATGACTATTGTGGCTGGATTTTTAATGTAATATCTACATAGGTGTACAGAGGCCCATTATCAGCAACCATCACTCCTGTGTTCCAATGACACGTTTTGTTAGCTAATCCAAGTTTATCATTTTAAAAGGCTAATTGAAAAGGGTTACAATATTATTTAGTATATGTAAAGACAAGATTAAATCAAGAATAGTCTGATGGGTGAAAATATTAACCTATCACTTGTGAATGAAGGCCAGTTTAAGGCAAATCATAGTCGCACACCTCATGTAGCCTAGCCCATAGGTCTATAAGGTTTGTGTCACACCTCATGTAGCCTAGCCCATAGGCCTACACGTTTTGATAAGGTTTGTATCACACCTCATGTAGCCTAGCCCATAGACCTATAAGGTTTGTATCACACCTCATGTAGCCTAGCCCATAGGCCTATAAGTCTTGATAAGGTTTGTATCACAACTAAAGTGGCCAAAAAACTTCTTAAAAGCACACGAATCCGCTTTACAACAAGTGTAGAGCCTAACTGGCCACACGTTACCGTGTATACGCAGCACGTGAGTATCAAGTTTGGGGAAGATGATTTTCACCATTAAAAAGAATGCATAATCGTCCTTGTCTCATCACGCACCAGCGACTCCTGTGGCGGGCCGGGCGCAGTGCGCGCTAACCAAGGTTGCCAGGTGCACGGTGTTTCCTCCGACACAATGGTGCGGCTGGCTTCCGGGTTGGATGCGCGCTGTGTTAAGAAGCAGTGCTGCTTGGTTGGGTTGTGTATCGGAGGACACGTGACTTTCAACCTTCTGATAATGGTGTTTTCCTGCCAATGATACATTCACGCTTATATGCTACTGCCGTGTGCGCATTGCTGCGCTTACAATGTGAAGAAATAATCTAATAGTTTATCAACATTTATTTATTTATTTTTGTGTTTTTTTTTTACCCCGTTTTCGTGGTATCCAATTGTTTAGTAGCTACTCTCTTGTCTCGTCACTACAACTCCCGTACGGGCTCGGGAGAGACGAAGGTTGAGTGTCATGCGTCCTCCGATACACAACCCAACCAATCAGCACTGCTTCTTAACACAGCGCGCATCCAACCCGGAAGCCAGCCGCACCAATGTGTCGGAGGAAACACCGTGCACCTGGCAACCTTGGTTAGCGCGCACTGCGCCCGGCCCGCCACAGGAGTCGCTGGTGCGTGATGAGACAAGGACATCCCTACCGGCCAACCCCCTCCCTAACCCGGACGACGCTAGGCCAAGTGTGCGTCGCCCCACGGACCTCCCGGTCGCGGCCGGTTACGACAGAGCCTGGGCACGAACCCAGAGTCTCTGATGGCACAGCTGGCGCTGCAGTACAGCGCCCTTAACCACTGAGCCACCCGGATGGCCCTAGTTTATCAACATTTTAAGCAAAACGTTTTCATCTGTTGCATCAGGCTCATTGGTTAAAACACCCTTTTTGATTGGTTGTTTGATGCTAGTGGTTTGATTGGTTGTTTGATGCTAGTGGTTTGATTGGTTGTTTGAATAGGGGATCTATCGCATCCCACAACTGTCCCGGACTATGTTTGGAATATTTATTTCTCACACAGAATAGGTCAAGTTTTGTACTATGGGGGATAGTAGATTGACATAGGCTAGTGTTTTTTTGCTGTTTGTTAGGCCTAGACATCTTGTTGGTTGACGATATCTTCAATATGCGCCTCGGAATAAGGATAAGGATGCGTGCAGTTGCGTCACAGATGTGTCCGTCTTCACTTGTAGCCTGTGAGAACGTTCCGGTCATATGACTGAGAGCCATGTGAGTGAGAGGGGCTTCGACACGCATGCGGGAGAAGGGAATTATAAGTATTATATTCAGCCCAAGGGTACAACGGCCACTGGCCACAAAAGGCACCAATTTTTTTAGGGGGATTATGGGGGAATTCGAGGCATTATCAAGTGCTTGTCAAATTGTGAACGAGAGACTGATGAAGTGTGTACAGCCTGCACACACACAAAAAACTAAGCAGAGCTCATGCCTTTCATGCAACTTTTTTTCAAATCATCAGTAGTCTCATCATGCATCATTAGAACGTATTAAAAATCAAAACATATAGCCCAACGTTTGTAGAACAAATAAAGCTACATTAATAACTCTAAATTAAGCATTATAACATATTATTATTAAACATATACTGTAGGAATACCTATTTATTTGTTAAGCGCTCAACACAGAAGAGCCGCATGTGCGCACTCCTTCAAATCATTGAGAAAATATCCTTGCTACTATAAATTAATATAAGAATAATACCACGGAATTCTAAGCAAATCTTGTCTGCTAAATGAACTAGTGTAGCCCACAGCCATATGGCATAGCCAGATCAGGACCTAACATCAGGACAACTCAGTATGCTATTCTGTTCTTCTGAAATAGGTCTATAATGAAGAAAATGCAGTCTGTCTAAAATAAATAATGGATTTATTGTGGTGGTGTAGACTATATTACATGGGTTTATTGTGATGGTGTAGACTATATTACATGGATTTATTGTGATGGTGTAGACTATATTACATGGATTTATTGTGATGGTGTAGACTATATTACATGGATTTATTGTGATGGTGTAGACTATATTACATGGATTTATTGTGATGGTGTAGACTATATTACATGGGTTTATTGTGATGGTGTAGACTATATTACATGGATTCATTGTGATGGTGTAGACTATATTACATGGATTTATTGTGATGGTGTAGACTATATTACATGGATTCATTGTGATGGTGTAGACTATATTACATGGATTTATTGTGATGGTGTAGACTATATTACATGGATGTATTGTGATGGTGTAGACTATATTACATGGATTTATTGTGATGGTGTAGACTATATTACATGGATTTATTGTGATGGTGTAGACTATATTACATGGATTCATTGTGAT
>NC_092171.1:41361983-41391983 GCF_045791955.1 Oncorhynchus clarkii lewisi | reverse complement strand
GCAAAGTTCACAGTTGTCAATGCTTAAAGTTCTGTACATATTAGTGAACTAAAGGCGTCCGCATGCTTCAGTCAGGCTGGCGCCGAGCCGAAGCTGAGTGTGCTCGCATACTCCCTTGAAAGACCTTCGCTTGAAAAACAAGGGGAAAAAAACGGCATTAGTACTGTTTGTCCATTTTGAGACGCCGTAGCCAGTATACACTTCTTCAAAATAGTCTGAATTCATCTAAGACAACTCAAGAAATCTGTCATTAATTTGGACGTTTTTGCAGAGGAGATTTTAGTCACGCAATTTCACATCTAACTAAGATGTTTGTTGCAGTATTTCTCCATGAAAACATGTGCAGTAATCTCTCGTTGAATGACAACAAAGACTTTATTGAAGAATCCCTACTGTTGACCAATCGCCGACGAAGGCCAGTAGACTTCGGGCCACCGACTTCGGCCTCCAGATTTATTTTATTACCCTTACTGATGTCCAAAACGAACCAAAAATGTTTTGTCATGGTATATACACAACGTCTTCCCGAAGTGTTTTGTCTGGGAAGCATGCGGACGCCTTAAGGAGTTCCTAAAGAATGACAGGGGATTGGGGCTATGACTGGGTGAGAGTGTAGGAGGGGCTTGTGATGGCGGGAGGAGGGACTGTGACTACGTCCCAAATGGCATCCCTATTCCCTATATAGTGCACTACTTTTAATCAGAGCCCTATGGAACCCTATTCCCTATATATAGTGCACTACTTTTAATCAGAGCCCTATGGAACCCTATTCCCTATATAGTGCACTACTTTTAATCAGAGCCCTATGGAACCCTATTCCCTATATAGTGCACTACTTTTAATCAGAGCCCTATGGCATCCCTATTCCCTATATAGTGCACTACTTTTAATCAGAGCCCTATGGAACCCTATTCCCTATATAGTGCACTACTTTTAATCAGAGCCCTATGGCATCCCTATTCCCTATATAGTGCACTACTTTTAATCAGAGCCCTATGGCATCCCTATTCCCTATATAGTGCACTACTTTTAATCAGAGCCCTATGGCATCCCTATTCCCTATATAGTGCACTACTTTTAATCAGAGCCCTATGGCATCCCTATTCCCTATATAGTGCACTACTTTTAACCAGAGCCCTATGGAACCCTATTCCCTGTATAGTGCACTACTTTTAACCAAAGCCCTATGGCATCCCTATTCCCTGTATAGTGCACTACTTTTAATCAGAGCCCTATGGAACCCTATTCCCTGTATAGTGCACTACTTTTAATCAGAGCCCTATGGCATCCCTATTCCCTATATAGTGCACTACTTTTAACCAGAGCCCTATGGAACCCTATTCCCTATATAGTGCACTACTTTTAATCAGAGCCCTATGGAACCCTATTCCCTATATAGTGCTCTACTTTTAATCAGAGCCCTATGGAACCCTATTCCCTATATAGTGCACTACTTTTAATCAGAGCCCTATGGCATCCCTATTCCCTATATAGTGCACTACTTTTAACCAGAGCCCTATGGAACCCTATTCCCTATATAGTGCACTACTTTTAATCAGAGCCCTATGGAACCCTATTCCCTATATAGTGCACTACTTTGAATCAGAGCCCTATGGCATCCCTATTCCCTATATAGTGCACTACTTTAGACCAAAGCCCTATGGCATCCCTATTCCCTATATAGTGCACTACTTTAGACCAAAGCCCTATTTAGCCCTGATCAAAAGTAGTGCACTATACAGGGAATAGGGTGCCATTTGGGATGCATCCTATGACGATGTAGGTCAGGAGGAGCAGTGAGTGTGTAACTGTACCTGGATGTGCTGCACCATGTTCCTCAGCTGAACCAGGAACTCCTTGGCCTCGGTAGCTCTGTCAGACAGGATGTTGAGGGCCTGGGACAGCTGGCCCTGAGGAGGACAAGAGAGAAACATGGTCAGCATTAGACACGTCCATGTGAATGAATTAATGAATGAATATATCAATCAATTGGACTAAGGTGGTTGAGAGGAGGGGGGCGGGGGTTGAAGGTGAGCGGGTCAGAGGTGGTTGGGGGTAGGGGGTCGGAGGTCAGCGGAGGGGAGGGGTCGGAGGTGGTTGGGGTGAGGGGATCGGATCAGAGGTGGGTGGGGGGTGGCCAAAGGTGGGGGAGTGTGGTCGGAGGTTGGTGGTGGGAGGGGGTCGGAGGTGGTTGTGGGGTAGAGTGAGGGCGTGGTCTGACACACACACACACGCACCTCCTAACAGTAACCCTGAGTGCTGTGTGCCGTTGAGTGAACTGACTAGAGATCAGCCAAGTGGGGACAGAGCTTTTTATCTTTCAGGAGGACTGAGGCAGAAGAGAGGGTGAGAGGGAGACTCTGCTTCATCTGGCCAGAACACTACCCTCAGTTCCAGAACACAGCCCTCAGTTCCAGAACACAACCCTCAGTTCCAGAACACAACCCTCAGTTCCAGAACACAACCCCAAGTTCCAGAACACTACCCTCAGTTCCAGAACACAACCCTCAGTTCCAGAACACAACCCTCAGTTCCAGAACACAACCCCCAGTTCCAGAACACAACCCTCAGTTCCAGAACACACCCCCCAGTTCCAGAACACTACCCTCAGTTCCAGAAAACAACCCTCAGTTCCAGAACACTACCCTCAGTTCCAGAACACAACCCTCAGTTCCAGAACACAACCCTCAGTTCCAGAACACAGCCCTCAGTTCCAGAACACAACCCTCAGTTCCAGAACACAACCCTCAGTTCCAGAACACACCCCCCAGTTCCAGAACACAGCCCTCAGTTCCAGAACACAACCCCCAGTTCCAGAACACAACCCCCAGTTCCTGAACACAACCCTCAGTTCCAGAACACAACCCTCAGTTCCAGAACACTACCCTCAGTTCCAGAGCACAACCCTCAGTTCCAGAACACTACCCCCAGTTCCAGAACACAACCCTCAGTTCCAGAACAACCGTCAGTTCCAGAACACAACCCTCAGTTCCAGAACACAACCCTCAGTTCCAGAACACAACCTCCAGTTCCAGACCACAACCTCCAGTTCCAGAACACAACCCTCAGTTCCAGAACACAACCCTCAGTTCCAGAACACAATCCCCAGTTCCAGAACACAACCGTCAGTTCCAGAACACAACCATCAGTTCCAGAACACAACCCTCAGTTCCAGAACACAACCCTCAGTTCCAGAACTCAACCCTCAGTTCCAGGACTCAACCCTCAGTTCCAGAACACAACCCTCAGTTCCAGAACCGTCAGTTCCAGAACACAACCCTCAGTTCCAGAACCGTCAGTTCCAGAACAACCGTCAGTTCCAGAACACAACCCCCAGTTCCAGAACACTACCCTCAGTTCCAGAACACAACCCTCAGTTCCAGAACACAGCCCTCAGTTCCAGAACACAGCCCTCAGTTCCAGAACACAACCCCCAGTTCCAGAACACAACCCTCAGTTCCAGAACACAGCCCTCAGTTCCAGAACACAGCCCTCAGTTCCAGAACACAACCCTCAGTTCCAGAACAAAACCCTCAATTCCAGAACAACCGTCAGTTCCAGAACACAACCCCCAGTTCCAGAACACAACCCCCAGTTCCAGAACACAACCCTCAGTTCCAGAACACAGCCCTCAGTTCCAGAACAACCGTCAGTTCCAGAACACAACCCTCAGTTCCAGAACACAACCCTCAGTTCCAGAACAACCCTCAGTTCCAGAACACAACCCTCAGTTCCAGAACACAACCGTCAGTTCAGAACACAACCCTCAGTTTCAGAACAGAACCGTCAGTTCCAGAACACAACCCTCAGTTCCAGAACACAATATGTGTGCCATTCAGAGGGTGAATGGGCAAGACAAAAGATTTAAGTGCCTTTGAACCGGGGTATTGTACTAGGTGCCAGAGCGCATCTGTTTAAGTGTGTCAAGAACTACAACGCTGCTGTTTTTTTCACGCTCTGCAGTTTCCCGTGTGTATCAAGAATGGTCCACCACCCAAAGGAAATCCAGCCAACTTGACACAACTGTGGGAAGCATTAGAGTCAACAACAGGGATGCTGTGTACCACAGGGATGCTCAATTTCTCCACCCACGATGCACTCTTTAAATAGCCTACCTTCGTTTCAGTGAAGGGCTGATAAGTTAAAACCTAGACTTGAATTGAGAAGGGTATGAGAAGGTATGCCATAGGCGTACCTTTTTATTAAAGAAAATGGCAGAAAGCATAGACCTACCCCCTTTTGCTAGCTTAAGATAAATATGTTTTGGGGAAACACTTGTGACCTCTCGTTGGGGTTAAAGCCACGGACGAAGAGGAGCAGGCAAACATACATGTTTTTTAAAACTATTTTTTGACTCTTTTTTAAAACTCTTTTTTGACTTTTTTAAAACTATTTTTTGACTCAGATTGGCCTAATTTTTTTTTTTAAGTACCAAGCTCAGATTCCTAATGATGTCTCAGATTTAATGACTTTGCCGAACAGGGACAGTTTCGCTGCAAACAAGACACACTGATTTGGCATTGGAGAAATATGACAAGATGAACCCATACTCCGATCTCTCTGTCCATTTTTAGCTTGTAAGATTCTGCTAAGGTCTCCAGTCATGTAAAACATTTTACAGAATTGCATGAAATGTTTATAGAAGGACATTTGTTTTCTCAGACCCCGCACATACAATGATAAGATTCATGCAATGCTTTTACTCTAACGGAGATGTTTCCACCCCTATTCTTGTCCACGGTGGTCTGTGAACCCACAACCTTCTGGCTCGCAGCCCTGTGCACTATAAAAATTCCTGCGTTGCCATGTAATGCTTACAGGACAAGGAACAGTTTCTAAAACTGCATATCTAAGTCTCTAGTAAATGGTAGGCATGTTCGCTGCTATATACTTTGTTATTTTGATTTTGGGAATAGAGAAGTTTTGGTTTTTCAAGCGTTCAGGGAGGGTTTAGTTCAAATGTCTTTTTTTGAAGGAAGGGCCCATCCATTTAATTTCAGAGGTCCAATCGTCTCCAGGTAAACCTTATTAATAACTTACGCTCTTTTAGTCATCTCACTCAAACCTTTGTAATTTGTTTGTCTTGTGTTTCACCTACCCAACAAGAGTATTTTTAGATTTCATTTATCAACAAATAAGGTGAAAAGTACAGTAAACGTTAAAGGCCCATAAAAATCAACAGTGTAACGTTTGGATTCAGTCTTGATTCTGTTGAACTATTTTTTTCCCCCCCCTTCACCTTAGGTCTAATAATTTTCACATTAATCGTTCCTTTCCATTTTCTACCATGGTTCTGCATTTTCCTATTTCTTCTGTAAGAACCATTTCATATATAGTCCATACATTTATTTAGTCCATACAGGCCAATTCCCAAGAGAGTAAAGGGTTAACCACCTGCCTAGAATTAGCCAAATGAGGGCTGTCAATTATCAATTAACCAATGTCTGTCAAAAAAACCAACAAAAAAAACACATGAAAACATACAATATACAATAAAAATAGACTGTTTTTGGCTGAAATGGTATGAAAGATATCAGCTATGGCTTGAATATGAACAATGAAATCTGAGCAGGCTAAATAACAAACAAACACCGTGGAGGCGCACTGGAGACCTGGTGCGTGGAGCCGGCACAGATGACATGCTCCTCAGGACGATATACGGGAGCCGGCACAGATGGCACCGGACAGATGACATGCTCCTCAGGACGATATACGGGAGCTAACACAGATGGCACCGGACGGCCAACACGCTTCTTAGGGCGACTGTCTTGCCTCTCCAGCCAAACCAACAACGTCGTCGCTGTCTCTCCTTCGCTGCTTCCACCTGCTTCCGCCTGCTTCCATGGCAGGCGTTTGTCTCCTGACTTATTTCATCCCAAGTCCCATCCCAGGATGTCCTCCACTCCTGGCTTTCCTCCCAGGCCCAGGATCCCTGCTCCTCCTCCGCTTCTTGGTCCGTGGGTGGTGGGATCTTCTGTCACGATCATTGGAATAAATGGACCAAGGCGCAGCGTACGTAGAGTTCCACATGTTTAATTGAAATGAAACTCACAAAAACAGTAAAGAGCAAAACTAAAGGTGAAGTCATGGAGTACTCACAGGCCACTACACACAAACAAGACCCCACAAAAACACAGTGGGGGAAATGGCTGCCTAAATATGATCCCCAATCAGAGACGACAATAGACAGCTGTCTCTGATTGGGAACCATACCAGGCCAACGTAGAAATACAAAAACTAGAGTACCCACCCTAGTCACACACCGATCAAACCAACATAGAGAATAAAAGGCTCTCTATGGTCAGGGCGTGACACTCACATAAATAAACATATGGAAAACGTATTTGTGTGTGCACTCCAAGTATAGTAGTATGTATAACTTCCTCTGTGGCAACTTGGGAATTACATTTCAATGAATGACCCCATATTATAGACATAAGGGGTTTTGGGCATGGGATGGAGTCTGACCAGGGAATTTGAATGTCTTGGAACATACAGAAAATACACTGGGAAAAAGCAGAAAAAACACTGGCTAAACACTGGGAAAACAGAGAGAAAACACTGGCTAAACACTGGGAAAACAGAGAGAAAACACTGGGAAAACAGAGAGAAAACACTGGGGAAACAGAGAGAAAATACAGAGAATACACAGAGAAAACACTGGGAAAAACAGAGAGAAAACACTGGCTAAACACTGGGAAAACGCAGAGAAAACACTGGGAAAACACTTGGAAAACAGAGAGAAAACGCAGAGAAAACACTGGGAAAACAGAGAATACACTGGGAAAACGCAGAGAAAACACTGGGAAAACAGAGAAAACACTGGGAAAACGCAGAGAAAACACTGGGAAAACACTTGGAAAACAGAGAGAAAACACAGAGAAAACACTGGGAAAACACTGGGAAAACAAGAGAGAAAACACTGGCTAAACACTGGGAAAACGCAGAGAAAACACTGGGAAAACACTGGGAAAACAGAGAGAAAACACTGGCTAAACACTGGGAAAACGCAGAGAAAACACTGGGAAAACGCGGAGAAAACACTGGGAAAACAGAGAGAAAACACTGGGAAAACAGAGAGAAAATACTTGGAAAACACAGAGAAAACACTGGGAAAACTCTGGGAAACCCCCCCCCCCCCCAGACAGAACACTATGGACACTTGCCCCATCCCCAGACAGAACACTATGTACCCTGGTCCCCCCCAGACAGAACACTATGGACCCTGTTCCCTCCCCCCAGACAGAATACTATGGACCCTGGCCCCACCCCCAGACAGAACGCTATGGACCCTGGCCCCACCCCCAGACAGAACACTATGGACCCTGCCCCCCAGACAGAACACTATGGACCCTGGTCCCTCCCCCCAGACAGAATACTATGAACCCTGGCCCCACCCCCAGACAGAACACTATGGACACTGGTCCCCCCCCCCCCCCCCCAGACAGAATACTATGGACCCTGGCCCCACCCCCAGACAGAACACTATGGACCCTGGTCCTCCCCCCCAGACAGGACACTATGGACCCTGGCCCCACCCCCAGACAGAACACTATGGATCCTGGTCAGATGTAGTGCAGCTGTAGTTTCTATCGGGTGTTTTTCAGAGAGAGCAGCTCCTCACAAAGCAAATCACCAGGCAACCAACACCACTTACTGAACCTGTCAATCATTATACACTGCCCCTATACACTCTCAGCTCCTATAGCTTTCTCTCATTCAGACTATCACACACACACCCACACCCACACACACACTCGCATACATGCATAGAAATACACACACATACACACACACACACACACACACACACACACACACACACACACACACACACACTCACATACATACATACATACACACACACACACACACACACACACACACACACACACACACACACACACACACACACACACACACACACACACACACACACTGCCCTTTCAACCATCCTTTATTAGCTTCTCATTTTCTGTTTCAGTCCCAGACTTGTCTCATTGTCCTCTCTGAATCAATGAAGGTCGATCAGGGGTATGTCGCCTTGTTAACAGTGGCTATTGCGGTGCTCAGTGACGCGGCAGAAGCTCTCTGTCACACTGATGAATCCAACACAGATGATTTGATTGTCTAGAGGGGGTTTTCCACAGTGTCTGATGAAATCAATACGGTTGATTTGATTGTCAGGAGGGGTTTTTCCACAGTATCTGATGAAATCAATACGGTTGATTTGATTGTCAGGAGGGGTTTTTCCACAGTATCTGATGAAATCAATACGGTTGATTTGATTGTCAGGAGGGGTTTTTCCACAGTATCTGATGAAACCAACACAGTTGATTTGATTGTCAGGAGGGGGTTTTCCATATTGTCATATCCATCTGTCTGTGAGTAAGCAACTTACAGTACATGCACACTCCTCGTGCAAGCTCTTAAACAAAAACAGGTCAAATCATCGTGTGATGCCAAGTAAATATTGTTCTGTGTTTTGACTACTAAAACTGGTTTTGTAAAGCCATGTCTACGTATAGCAGCACCGATCTGGTAACACGTCACTTAAAGCCTGCAGGTATAAACAGCGGTCACCAACCAAGCCCGAGATCACCCGCTCAGATTTTTAAACATGACTGCATGTTTTAAAACAGTCATCTAATAAAAACAGTTCTGTAGGAATGAGGTTTGTGCAGTAGGCAGGCCTCATACATGATCATAGCAGTAGGCAGGCCTCATACATGATCATAGCAGTAGGCAGGCCTCATTCATTATCATAGCAGTAGACAGGCCTCATACATTATCATAGCAGTAGGCAGGCTTCATACATTACCACAGCAGAGTGCAGGCTTCATATAATATCACAGCAGTAGGCAGGCCTCATTCATTATCACAGCAGTAGGCAGGGCCTCATACATTATCACAGCAGTTGGCAGGCCTCATACATTATCACAGCAGTAGGCAGGGCCTCATACATTATCACAGCAGTAGGCAGGCCTCCTACATTATCACAGCAGCAGGCAGGCCCATCACATTATCACAGCGGTAGACAGGCCTCCTACATTATCACAGCAGGCCTCCTACATTATCACAGCAGGCCTCCTACATTATCACAGCAGGCCTCCTACATTATCACAGCAGTAGGCAGGCCTCCTACATTATCACAGCAGCAGGCAGGCCTCATACATTATCACAGAATATTGCCTATATGCCTGGCCAGCCAATATTGTCTAGGAGCAACAATGGCTCAGTGGAAGAACACACAAGCTCACTACCAAGTTCCAAACTGCCTCTGGAAGCAAAGTCAGTACAAGAACTGGGGCGGCAGGGTAGCCTAGTGGTTAGAGAGTTGGACTAGTAACCAGCAGGTAGCCTAGTGGTTAGAGCGTTGGACTAGTAACCAGCAGGTAGCCTAGTGGTTAGAACGTTGGACTAGTAACCAGCAGGTAGCCTAGTGGTTAGAGCGTTGGACTAGTAACCAGCAGGTAGCCTAGTGGTTAGAGCATTGGACTAGTAACCAGCAGGTAGCCTAGTGGTTAGAGCGTTGGACAAGTAACCAGCAGGTAGCCTAGTGATTAGAGCGTTGGGCTAGTAACCAGCAGGTAGCCTAGTGGTTAGAGCGTTGGACTAGTAACCAGCAGGTAGCCTAGTGGTTAGAGCGTTGGACAAGTAACCAGCAGGTAGCCTAGTGGTTAGAGCGTTGGACTAGTAACCAGCAGGTAGCCTAGTAGTTAGAGCGTTGGACTAGTAATCAAAAGGTTGCAAGTTCGAATCCCTGAGCTGACAAGGTACAGATCTGTCGTTCTCCCCCTGAACAGTCAGTTGAGGCAGACAGCCCACTAGGCTGTCAAATAATTAGTTCTTAACTGACTTGCCTAGTTAAAAAAAAAAGGTGAACTATTAAAAAATAAAGATTCATGAAATGGGTTTCCGTGGCTGAGCAGCCGCACACAAGCCTAAGATGACCAAGCATCGGCTGGAGTGGTGTAAAGCTCACCGCCATTGGACTCTGGAGCAGTGGAAACATGTTCTCTGGAGTGATGAATCACGCTTCACCATCTGTCAGCCCAATGGATGAATCTGGGTTTGACGGATGCCAGGCCAACGCTACCTGCTACAGCATACAATGACATTCTAGACGATTCTGTACTTCCACCTTTGCGGCAAAAGTTTGGGCAAGGCCCGTTTCCTGTTTCAGTGACTTTCAACGTGGCACTGTCATAGGATGCCACCTTTCCAACAAGCCAGTTTGTCAAGAGTAAGTGCTGTTATTGTGAAGTGGAAAAGCGAGGTCCATACAGAAATGGTTTGTCGAGATCGGTGTGGACGAAGCCCTGACCTCAACATCAGTGCCCGGCCTCACTAATGCTCTTGGGGCAGAATGGAAGCAAGTCCCAACAGTAATGCTCCAACATCTGGTGGAAAGCCTTCCCAGAAGAGTGGAGGCTGTTATAGCAGCAATGTTCCAACATCTAGTGGAAAGCCTTCCCAGAAGAGTGGAGGATGTAATAGCAGCAAAGGGGGGACCAACTCCATATTAAAGCCCATGGTTTTGTAATGAGATGTTCGACGAGCAGTTGTCCACATACACTTAGGATTATACTTCCAGTTTATACATACTATATGCATTTCACAGGACAGTATATTTTATATTTTGTTTGTTTTTTTGCCTTCAGCTCCCTTCAACCCCTCCCATCTATCTCTGAACACCATCCAGTCCCAGCTCCCCTCAACCCCTCCCATCTATCTCTGAACACCATCCAGTCCCAGCTCCCCTCAACCCCTCCCATCTATCTCTGAACACCATCCAGTCCCAGCTCCCCTCAACCCCTCCCATCTATCTCTGAACACCATCCAGTCCCAGCTCCCTTCAACCCCTCCCATCTATCTCTGAACACCATCCAGTCCCAGCTCCCTTCAACCCCTCCCATCTATCTCTGAACACCATCCAGTCCCAGCTCCCCTCAACCCCTCCCATCTATATCTGAACACCATCCAGTCCCAGCTCCCTTCAACCCCTCCCATCTATCTCTGAACACCATCCAGTCCCAGCTTCCCTCAACCCCTCCCATCTATCTCTGAACACCATCCAGTCCCAGCTCCCTTCAACCCCTCCCATCTATCTCTGAACACCATCCAGTCCCAGCTCCCCTCAACCCCTCCCATCTATCTCTGAACACCATCCAGTCCCAGCTCCCTTCAACCCCTCCCATCTATCTCTGAACACCATCCAGTCCCAGCTCCCTTCAACCCCTCCCATCTATCTCTGAACACCATCCAGTCCCAGCTCCCTTCAACCCCTCCCATCTATCTCTGAACACCATCCAGTCCCAGCTTCCCTCAACCCCTCCCATCTATCTCTGAACACCATCCAGTCCCAGCTCCCCTCAACCCCTCCCATCTGACTCTGAACACCATCCAGTCCCAGCTCCCCTCAACCCCTCCCATCTATCTCTGAACACCATCCAGTCCCAGCTCCCCTCAACCCCTCCCATCTATCTCTGAACACCATCCAGTCCCAGCTCCCTTCAACCCCTCCCATCTATCTCTGAACACCATCCAGTCCCAGCTCCCTTCAACCCCTCCCATCTATCTCTGAACACCATCCAGTCCCAGCTTCCCTCAACCCCTCCCATCTATCTCTGAACACCATCCAGTCCCAGCTCCCCTCAACCCCTCCCATCTGACTCTGAACACCATCCAGTCCCAGCTCCCCTCAACCCCTCCCATCTATCTCTGAACACCATCCAGTCCCAGCTCCCCTCAACCCCTCCCATCTATCTCTGAACACCATCCAGTCCCAGCTCCCTTCAACCCCTCCCATCTATCTCTGAACACCATCCAGTCCCAGCTCCCCTCAACCCCTCCCATCTATCTCTGAACACCATCCAGTCCCAGCTCCCCTCAACCCCTCCCATCTATCTCTGAACACCATCCAGTCCCAGCTCCCCTCAACCCCTCCCATCTATCTCTGAACACCATCCAGTCCCAGCTCCCTTCAACCCCTCCCATCTATCTCTGAACACCATCCAGTCCCAGCTCCCCTCAACCCCTCCCATCTATCTCTGAACACCATCCAGTCCCAGCTCCCTTCAACCCCTCCCATCTATCTCTGAACACCATCCAGTCCCAGCTCTCTTCAACCCCTCCCATCTATCTCTGAACACCATCCAGTCCCAGCTCCCCTCAACCCCTCCCATCTATCTCTGAACACCATCCAGTCCCAGCTCCCCTCAACCCCTCCCATCTATCTCTGAACACCATCCAGTCCCAGCTACCTTCAACCCCTCCCATCTATCTCTGAACACCATCCAGTCCCAGCTCCCTTCAACCCCTCCCATCTATCTCTGAACACCATCCAGTCCCAGCTCCCCTCAACCCCTCCCATCTATCTCTGAACACCATCCAGTCCCAGCTCCCCTCAACCCCTCCCATCTATCTCTGAACACCATCCAGTCCCAGCTACCTTCAACCCCTCCCATCTATCTCTGAACACCATCCAGTCCCAGCTCCCTTCAACCCCTCCCATCTATCTCTGAACACCATCCAGTCCCAGCTCCCCTCAACCCCTCCCATCTATCTCTGAACACCATCCAGTCCCAGCTCCCCTCAACCCCTCCCATCTATCTCTGAACACCATCCAGTCCCAGCTCCCCTCAACCCCTCCCATCTATCTCTGAACACCATCCAGTCCCAGCTCCCCTCAACCCCTCCCATCTATATCTGAACACCATCCAGTCCCAGCTCCCTTCAACCCCTCCCATCTATCTCTGAACACCATCCAGTCCCAGCTCCCCTCAACCCCTCCCATCTATCTCTGAACACCATCCAGTCCCAGCTCCCCTCAACCCCTCCCATCTATCTCTGAACACCATCCAGTCCCAGCTCCCTTCAACCCCTCCCATCTATCTCTGAACACCATCCAGTCCCAGCTCCCCTCAACCCCTCCCATCTATCTCTGAACACCATCCAGTCCCAGCTCCCCTCAACCCCTCCCATCTATCTCTGAACACCATCCAGTCCCAGCTCCCTTCAACCCCTCCCATCTATCTCTGAACACCATCCAGTCCCAGCTCCCTTCAACCCCTCCCATCTATCTCTGAACACCATCCAGTCCCAGCTCCCCTCAACCCCTCCCATCTATCTCTGAACACCATCCAGTCCCAGCTACCTTCAACCCCTCCCATCTATCTCTGAACACCATCCAGTCCCAGCTACCTTCAACCCCTCCCATCTATCTCTGAACACCATCCAGTCCCAGCTCCCTTCAACCCCTCCCATCTATCTCTGAACACCATCCAGTCCCAGCTCCCTTCAACCCCTCCCATCTATCTCTGAACACCATCCAGTCCCAGCTCCCTTCAACCCCTCCCATCTATCTCTGAACACCATCCAGTCCCAGCTCCCCTCAACCCCTCCCATCTATCTCTGAACACCATCCAGTCCCAGCTCCCTTCAACCCCTCCCATCTATCTCTGAACACCATCCAGTCCCAGCTCCCTTCAACCCCTCCCATCTATCTCTGAACACCATCCAGTCCCAGCTCCCTTCAACCCCTCCCATCTATCTCTGAACACCATCCAGTCCCAGCTCCCTTCAACCCCTCCCATCTATCTCTGAACACCATCCAGTCCCAGCTCCCCTCAACCCCTCCCATCTATCTCTGAACACCATCCAGTCCCAGCTCCCCTCAACCCCTCCCATCTATCTCTGAACACCATCCAGTCCCAGCTCCCCTCAACCCCTCCCATCTATATCTGAACACCATCCAGTCCCAGCTCCCCTCAACCCCTCCCATCTGACTCTCAACACCATCCAGTCCCAGCTTCCCTCAACCCCTCCCATCTATCTCTGAACACCATCCAGTCCCAGCTCCCCTCAACCCCTCCCATCTATCTCTGAACACCATCCAGTCCCAGCTCCCCTCAACCCCTCCCATTAATCTCTGAACACCATCCAGTCCCAGTAGGACAGTAGGAAATCTACATTTTGTGGGCTGCATACACTCATTCACCCCACCCCACGCCTCCAAAAACAAACATGTTTGCCCCTCTCGCCCCTCTCTCCCTTCTCTCCCTTCTCTCCCCTTCCACCCATAGATAGACCTACAGCTGAATCTGTGAAAGCATATACAGCTCGGCTGTTTAAGAAGGCATGCCAAATTGCCAAATTGAGCAGGAATGAGAAGATTTGATTAACCAATATCTAGTCCTAGCTAATGGAGGTCGGACCCCCCCCCCCCTCCTTCCCCCCAACACACACGCTGCCCCCAACCCCCCCCCCCCTCCCGTTGTGACCCATTTTCCCAAGCACCTCTGTACAGTCAGACCGTTTGATTATTCTGTGCCGCCAGGGCCACAATAATCCTGCCCCCTCTCTGATTGTCCGAGTGTGACCCCCCTCCCCATGGGTTACTGCAGCCAGGTTTGTCAGCACTGCCACTAACTTGGTGGCTCAGACTGTTGAGGGTGCAGGGATGCTTTAGTGGGTCTCTGACCTCGTTCATCTATCTGTCATGACTGCTTGCAGGAGGCCTATAAAACAGATAATGACTTCTCCTTAGTGGGTGAGTCGCTCTGGTCGGTGTCTAGGATATAGGGTTGGCACCGTTCCATCATGATAGGACAAAAATAAACAAACTATATATTTTTTATTTTAAAAATGTATATCCCATATCTGCGCAAAAGTGAAGACTCTCTCTCACAGACATGAGCTCTGGCATTTGCAACCATTTTCCTTCCTCACTCACTTAACTCATCACACTTTTCCAGTCACACAGAACACACAGACACCCCATTATTTCTACCTTGTTGATTCCTGCCTAATTTCAGGCTTTGGGTACCTTTGTGTTCCAGTTCCTTGTATTTCGAGAATTATTATGTCATGAATTGTCCTTTCTTTTATTATTTATAAATCTTATACATAAAATATGGAATATAAATTATTTGACAACATTCCCTAACTTCAATAGTATAGTGTAATTATAGTTGATTTATTAATTGTTGTATTTTATTATTTATATATATATATATATATATATATTACAATCTCTACCATTAATATTGCTGGATGTTCCATATTAGAATAAGGCTGTAAAGTAACAAAATGTGGAAAACGTCAATAGGTCTGAATCATTTCCGACTGCACTGTACATGGAGACAAACGCTGAATAAAAATTTAAAAAACGCAACATGGAACAATTTCAATGATTTTACTAAATTACATTTCATATTAGGGAATCTGTCAATTGAAAGAAATAAATTAGGCCCTAATCTGTGGATTTCACATGACTGAGGTATACAAAAATGCATCTTGTTGGTCACAGATACCTTAAGGTAGAGGCGTGGATCAGAAAACCAGTCAGTATCTGGTGTGACCACCATTTGTCTCATGCAGCGCGACACATCTCCTTCTCATAGAGTTGATCAGGCTGTTGATTATGACCTGTGGAATGTTGTCCCACTCCCCTTCAATGGCTGTGTGCAGTTGCTGGATATTGGCAGGAACTGGAACACACTGTTATACACGTCAATCCAGAGCATCCCAAACATGCTCAATGGGTGTCATGTCTGGTGAGTATTCAGGCCATGGAAGAACTGAGACATTTTCAAATTCCAGGAATTGTGTACAGATCCTTGTGACATGGGGCTGTGCGTTATCATGCTGAAACATGAAGTGATGGCGGCAGATGAATGACACGACAACGTTCATCTAAAATGACATTGGAGGAGTCTTATTGTAGAGAAGTTAACAATAAATGATCTGGCAACAGTTCCGTTGGACTTTCCTACAGTCAGCATGCCAATTTCAAGCTCCCTCAAAACTTGAGATATCTGCTATGGCATTGTGTTGTGTGACAAAACACATTTCACTAACAGGGATGTAAACAAATTTGTGCACAAACATTTGAGAGAAATAAGCTTTTTATGCGCGTATAACATTTCTGGGATCTTTTAATTCAGCTCATGAAACATGGAACCAACACTTCACATGTTGCGTTTATATTTTTGTTCAGTATACATACATTAGCTTAAAGCTAGAATCCGCAGTATCTACATCCATTGGTGATATACAGTGTGTACCCATTGATTCTTGAAGAACATAACTTATAAATGCCTCATGAGCTTAGTTCAAAAATGTAGTATCAAATCAGAAACCAAAATATAAGCTTGTTTTTCTACAATGTTTGTAAACATTGTCAATGTAAACCAACCCTGTATAGGCTCATAACATGGTTAAAACAATAGTGTTGATATCGTGGATGGTCAGGCCTTGCATCCAAGACTCTATTTATTCCTTTTGAGATTGGTTACATCTCTCCTGGCCCATCCCTCAGCTTTTTACCAAAACAGAGGTGGAGAGTGTTACGATATGCGCTTAGAGTCGGGAAGCAAGTCCAGGGAGAGACATATATAGGGAATGAACCAAAGGGAGAGACATATATAGGGAATGAACCAAAGGGAGAGACATATATAGGGAAGGAACCAAAGGGAGAGACATATATAGGGAAGGAACCAAAGGGAGAGACATATATAGGGAATGAACCAAAGGGAGAGACATATATAGGGAATGAACCAAAGGGAGAGACATATATAGGGAAGGAACCAAAGGGAGAGACATATATAGGGAAGGAACCAAAGGGAGAGACATATATAGGGAAGGAACCAAAGGGAGAGACATATATAGGGAAGGAACCAAAGGGAGAGACATTTTTTATTTTATTTTACCTTTATTTAACTAGGCAAGTCAGTTAAGAACAAATTCTTATTTTCAATGGCGGCCCAGTGGGTTAGGAGGGAGCACACGTGACCTAGAGGCCGGAGAGGGAGCACACGTGACCTAGAGGCCGGAGAGGGAGCACACGTGACCTAGAGGCCGGAGAGGGAGCACACGTGACCTAGAGGCCGGAGAGGGAGCACACGTGACCTAGAGGCCGGAGAGGGAGCACACGTGACCTAGAGGCCTGGAGAGGGAGCACACGTGACCTAGAGGACAGAGAGGGAGCACACGTGACCTAGAGGCCAGAGAGGGAGCACACGTGACCTAGAGGCCAGAGAGGGAGCACACGTGACCTAGAGGTCGGAGAGGGAGCCCACGTGACCTAGAGGGAGCACACGTGACCTAGAGGGAACACACGTGACCTAGAGGGAGCACACGTGACCTAGAGGCCGGAGAGGGAGCACACGTGACCTAGAGGCCAGAGAGGGAGCACACGTGACCTAGAGGCCGGAGAGGGAGCACACGTGAACGACAGAGGGTAGAACGACAGATTTGTACCTTGTCAGCTCGGGGGTTTGAACTTGCGGTTACTAGTCCAACGCTCTAACCACTAGGCTACCCTAGTGGAACCAAAGGGAGTGACATATATAGGGAAGGAACCAAAGGGAGTGACATATATAGGGAAGGAACCAAAGAGAGAGACATATATAGGGAAGGAACCAAAGGGAGAGACATATATAGGGAAGGAACCAAAGGGAGAGACATATAAGGGGAAGGAACCAAAGGAAGTGACATATATAGGGAAGGAACCAAAGGAAGTGACATATATAGGGAAGGTAATCAGGGAAGAGATGGAGTCCAGGTGAGTCTGATGACACGCAGGTGTGCGTAACGATGGTGACGGGTGTGCGGCCATAACGAGCAGCCTGGTGACCTAGAGGCCGTAGAGGGAGCACACGTGACCTAGAGGCCTGGAGAGGGAGCACACGTGACCTAGAGGGAGCACACGTGACCTAGAGGCCAGAGAGGGAGCACACGTGACCTAGAGGCCAGAGAGGGAGCACACGTGACCGGGAGTAACTTTCTTATTGTTTCAACTGCGGATTGCACCTTTAATGTGAGTTGTTACATTGTGCATTGAGCCCCTCTTGCAAAAAAAAATAAATTCTAATGAGATTTTGTAATTGTACATTAGCCGGCCCCTGACGGGGATGTTACAATGTTGGAACGAGACCTAATCGTGGTTTCACAGGGGTCCCTGTTGACGCCCCTGGTATTGATGTGTGTGTGTGTGTGTGTGTGTGTAATCATCTTTGTAATTACGGCAAGTGTGAACACGTGGTCGTCATGAATAATGCATCACAGAGCTCCAGGGCACACACACGCACACACGCACACACACACACACACACACGCGCACACACACACACGCACACACACACACGCACACACACACACGCACACACACACACACACACGTGCACACACACACACACGCGCACACACACACGCGCGCACACACACACGTGCACACACACACGCGCGCACACACGCACACACACACACGCGGCTCCAGAGCCGTTCTACGTGTTTCACGTTCTCAGTGACCAATTGGAGCGAACAAACGAGCCAATCTGTCACCGGGAAGCGGGGATGTGAGAAAGACGTCAGAGCCCGTTTGGATTAAAGCCTCCGTAGTCGAGTACGGAAGGAAGGAAGTGGGCTGTTCTGTAGCACAAGGGTTTGCATCCCCAAATGGCCCCAAAATCCCCATAGGGCTCTGGTCTAAAGTAGTGCCCTATATAGTAAATAGAGTGGCATTTGGGAATCACACAAGGACATTAATACTGCAGATGTAATGTCAACTAAACCACCCCCCCAAAGTACTGCATAATCTGGCATTTAGAACCCCCATGTTCTGAGAATTAATTTAACACTATTTTCTATGTTATACCTGGGTACCTGTGTGTGTGTGTGTGTGTGTGTGTGTGTGTGTGTGTGTGCGCGCACAACAATTGGAGGGCAAAGACAGTGTGACCTATTTTCCAAAAGCTACTGTACTTTCTAGAAAAAAAAGAAAAAAAAACTAATATAAACTTTTCTAGTTCACGGCTCTACTCTTTTTCTATGAACAACAAGGCTTTCTGACAGGCCTGGGTGAGGCATTCTCAGAGGTCAAGCAGGCCTGGGTGAGGCATTCTCAGAGGTCAAGCAGGCCTGGGTGAGGCTTTCTCAGAGGTCAAGCAGGCCTGGGTGAGGCATTCTCATAGGTCAAGCAGGCCTGGGTGAGGCATTCTCAGAGGTCAAGCAGGCCTGGGTGAGGCTTTCTCAGAGGTCAAGCAGGCCTGGGTGAGGCTTTCTCAGAGGTCAAGCAGGCCTGGGTGAGGCATTCTCATAGGTCAAGCAGGCCTGGGTGAGGCTGTCTCAGGGGTCAAGCAGGCCTGGGTGAGGCTTTCTCAGGGGTCAAGCAGGCCTGGGTGAGGCTTTCTCAGAGGTCTGAAGTCAAGCAGGCCTGGGTGAGGCTTTCTCAGGGGTTTGGTGTCAAGCAGGCCTGGGTGAGGCTTTCTCAGGGGTTTGGTGTCAAGCAGGCCTGGGTGAGGCTTTCTCAGGGGTCTGGTGTCAAGCAGGCCTGGGTGAGGCTGTCTCAGAGGTCAAGCAGGCCTGGGTGAGGCTGTCTCAAAGGTCTGGTGTCAAGCAGGCCTGGGTGAGGCTTTCTCAGGGGTCTGGTGTCAAGCAGGCCTGGGTGAGGCTGTCTCAGAGGTCTGGTGTCAAGCAGGCCTGGGTGAGGCTTTCTCAGGGGTCTGGTGTCAAGCAGGCCTGGGTTACAGTCTGTCTCTGCTCTCTTGCCAAATCCTTATGAAGGAATACAACACCGTTCGAGGACCAGGTGAAAGACCAAGTAGGCAAAAGTAGTTAAAAGGGAAATTTCAAAATATTTCAACTTCATATTCATAATCTCCAGCACCACCCCAACAGCATCAGTGAAAATGGCCTAGTCCGATGACATCATCCGGAAACCAACTATGAGTAGGAAAAGGTTCTTTTTTATTTTACTAGACTTTGCCTGCTCATAGTTTGCTATAAATCACATGATACACCCTATGGTGAACATTTTTTAAACGTCCTTTTTTTAGGAGCCAGTTATTGAGGATAACGTTCTCTTATTAATAAACTGAGAGTTAACAACATCTAACATGCTGGATCAACAAGGAATCTGACAACTACAGTAGCTAGAAGCTGGATCAACCAGGAATCCGACAACTACAGTAGCTAGAAGCTGGATCAACCAGGAATCTGACAACTACAGAAGCTAGAAGCTGGATCAACAAGGAATCTGACAACTACAGAAGCTAGAAGCTGGATCAACAAGGAATCTGACAACTACAGTAGCTGGAAGCTGGATCAAGAAGGAATCTGACGACTACAGTAGCTAGAAGCTGGATCAACAAGGAATCTGACAACTACAGTAGCTAGAAGCTGGATCAAGAAGGAATCTGACGACTACAGTAGCTAGAAGCTGGATCAACCAGGAATCTGACAACTACAGTAGCTAGAAGCTGGATCAACCAGGAATCTGACAACTACAGTAGCTAGAAGCTGGATCAACCAGGAATCTGACAACTACAGTAGCTAGAAGCTGGATCAACCAGGATTCTGACAACTACAGTAGCTAGAAGCTGGATCAACCAGGAATCTGACAACTACAGTAGCTAGAAGCTGGATCAACCAGGAATCTGACAACTACAGAAGCTAGAAGCTGGATCAACAAGGAATCTGACAACTACAGTAGCTAGAAGCTGGATCAACCAGGAATCCGACAACTACAGTAGCTAGAAGCTGGATCAACCAGGAATCTGACAACTACAGAAGCTAGAAGCTGGATCAACAAGGAATCTGACAACTACAGAAGCTAGAAGCTGGATCAACAAGGAATCTGACAACTACAGTAGCTGGAAGCTGGATCAAGAAGGAATCTGACGACTACAGTAGCTAGAAGCTGGATCAACAAGGAATCTGACAACTACAGTAGCTAGAAGCTGGATCAAGAAGGAATCTGACGACTACAGTAGCTAGAAGCTGGATCAACCAGGAATCTGACAACTACAGTAGCTAGAAGCTGGATCAACCAGGAATCTGACAACTACAGTAGCTAGAAGCTGGATCAACCAGGAATCTGACAACTACAGTAGCTAGAAGCTGGATCAACCAGGATTCTGACAACTACAGTAGCTAGAAGCTGGATCAACCAGGAATCTGACAACTACAGTAGCTAGAAGCTGGATCAAACAGGAATCTGACAACTACAGTAGCTAGAAGCTGGATCAACCAGGAATCTGACAACTACAGTAGCTAGAATCTGGATCCACCAGGAATCTGACAACTACAGTAGCTTGCTTCTGAAGCCTCTCTATGTTCTCTATAGATGCGTTTAAATGGCACCCTTTCCAGTACTTTTGACCAGGGCCCATTGGGGAATAGGTTCCCATTTGGAACACAGACTATATGTTGGGGTGGCAGGTAGCCTAGTGGTTAGAGTGTTGGACCAGTAACCAGCAGGTAGCCTAGTGGTTAGAGCGTTGGATTAGTAACCAGCAGGTAGCCTAGTGGTTAGAGCGTTGGATTAGTAACCAGCAGGTAGCCTAGTGGTTAGAGCGTTTGGCCAGTAACCAGCAGGTAGCCTAGTGGTTAGAGTATTGGATTAGTAACCAGCAGGTAGCCTAGTGGTTAGAGTGTTAGGTCAGTAACCAGCAGGTAGCCTAGTGGTTAGAGTGTTGGATTAGTAACCAGCAGGTGGCCTAGTGGTTAGAGCGTTCGGCCAGGAACCAGCAGGTAGCCTAGTGGTTAGAGTGTTGGACTAGTAACCAGCAGGTAGTCTCGTGGTTAGAGCGTTGGACTAGTAACCAGCAGGTAGTCTCGTGGTTAGAGCGTTGGACTAGTAACCAGCAGGTAGCCTAGTGGTTAGAGCGTTGGGCCAGTAACCAGCAGGTAGCCTAGTGGTTAGAGCGTTGGACTAGTAACCAGCAGGTAGTCTAGTGGTTAGAGTGTTGGGCCAGTAACCGGCAGGTAGCCTAGTGGTTAGAGCGTTGGACTAGTAACCAGCAGGTAGTCTAGTGGTTAGAGTGTTGGGCCAGTAACCAGTAGATAGCCTAGTGGTTAGAGCGTTGGGCCAGTAACCAGCAGGTAGCCTAGTGGTTAGAGTGTTGGGCCAGTAACCAGCAGGTAGTCTAGTGGTTAGAGTGTTGGGCCAGTAACCAGCAGGTAGCCTAGTGGTTAGAGTGTTGGGCCAGTAACCAGCAGGTAGCCTAGTAGTTAGAGTGTTGGGCCAGTAACCAGCAGGTAGCCTAGTGGTTAGAGTGTTGGGCCAGTAACCAGCAGGTAGTCTAGTGGTTAGAGTGTTGGGCCAGTAACCAGCAGGTAGCCTAGTAGTTAGAGTGTTGGGCCAGTAACCAGCAGGTAGCCTAGTGGTTAGAGTGTTGGGCCAGTAACCAGCAGGTAGTCTAGTGGTTAGAGTGTTGGACCAGTAACCAGCAGGTAGTCTAGTGGTTAGAGTGTTGGGCCAGTAACCAGCAGGTAGTCTAGTGGTTAGAGTGTTGGGCCAGTAACCAGCAGGTAGACTAGTGGTTAGAGTGTTGGGCCAGTAACCAGCAGGTAGTCTAGTGGTTAGAGTGTTGGGCCAGTAACCAGCAGGTAGCCTAGTGGTTAGAGTGTTGGGCCAGTAACCAGCAGGTAGTCTAGTGGTTAGAGTGTTGGGCCAGTAACCAGCAGGTAGTCTAGTGGTTAGAGTGTTGGGCCAGTAACCAGCAGGTAGTCTAGTGGTTAGAGTGTTGGGCCAGTAACCAGCAGGTAGTCTAGTGGTTAGAGTGTTGGGCTAGTAACCAGCAGGTAGTCTAGTGGTTAGAGTGTTGGGCCAGTAACCAGCAGGTAGCCTAGTGGTTAGAGTGTTGGGCCAGTAACCAGCAGGTAGCCTAGTGGTTAGAGCGTTGGACTAGTAACCAGCAGGTAGCCTAGTGGTTAGAGTGTTGGACCAGTAACCAGCAGGTAGCCTAGTGGTTAGAGTGTTGGGCCAGTAACCAGCAGGTAGCCTAGTGGTTAGAGCGTTGGACTAGTAACCAGCAGGTAGCCTAGTGGTTAGAGTGTTGGACCAGTAACCAGCAGGTAGCCTAGTGGTTAGAGTGTTGGACTAGTAACCAGCAGGTAGCCTAGTGGTTAGAGTGTTGGGCCAGTAACCAGCAGGTAGTCTAGTGGTTAGAGTGTTGGGCCAGTAACCAGCAGGTAGTCTAGTGGTTAGAGTGTTGGGCCAGTAACCAGCAGGTAGTCTAGTGGTTAGAGTGTTGGGCCAGTAACCAGCAGGTAGCCTAGTGGTTAGAGCGTTGGGCCAGTAACCAGCAGGTAGTCTAGTGGTTAGAGTGTTGGGCCAGTAACCAGCAGGTAGCCTAGTGGTTAGAGTGTTGGGCCAGTAACCAGCAGGTAGTCTAGTGGTTAGAGTGTTGGGCCAGTAACCAGCAGGTAGTCTAGTGGTTAGAGTGTTGGGCCAGTAACCAGCAGGTAGTCTAGTGGTTAGAGTGTTGGGCCAGTAACCAGCAGGTAGTCTAGTGGTTAGAGTGTTGGGCTAGTAACCAGCAGGTAGTCTAGTGGTTAGAGTGTTGGGCCAGTAACCAGCAGGTAGCCTAGTGGTTAGAGTGTTGGACCAGTAACCAGCAGGTAGCCTAGTGGTTAGAGCGTTGGACTAGTAACCAGCTGGTAGCCGAGTGGTTAGAGTGTTGGACCAGTAACCAGCAGGTAGCCTAGTGGTTAGAGCGTTGGACTAGTAACCAGCAGGTAGCCTAGTGGTTAGAGTGTTGGGCCAGTAACCAGCAGGTAGTCTAGTGGTTAGAGTGTTGGGCCAGTAACCAGCAGGTAGCCTAGTGGTTAGAGCGTTGGGCCAGTAACCAGCAGGTAGTCTAGTGGTTAGAGTGTTGGGCCAGTAACCAACAGGTAGCCTAGTGGTTAGAGCGTTGGGCCAGTAACCAGCAGGTAGTCTAGTGGTTAGAGTGTTGGGCCAGTAACCAGCAGGTAGTCTAGTGGTTAGAGTGTTGGGCCAGTAACCAGCAGGTAGCCTAGTGGTTAGAGTGTTGGGCCAGTAACCAGCAGGTGGCCTAGTGGTTAGAGCGTTCGGCCAGGAACCAGCAGGTAGCCTAGTGGTTAGAGTGTTGGGCCAGTAACCAGCAGGTAGCCTAGTGGTTAGAGTGTTGGGCCAGTAACCAGCAGGTAGTCTAGTGGTTAGAGTGTTGGGCCAGTAACCAGCAGGTAGTCTAGTGGTTAGAGTGTTGGGCCAGTAACCAGCAGGTAGTCTAGTGGTTAGAGTGTTGGGCCAGTAACCAGCAGGTAGCCTAGTGGTTAGAGTGTTGGACCAGTAACCAGCAGGTAGCCTAGTGGTTAGAGTGTTGGGCCAGTAACCAGCAGGTAGCCTAGTGGTTAGAGTGTTGGACTAGTAACCAGCAGGTAGTCTAGTGGTTAGAGTGTTGGGCCAGTAACCAGCAGGTAGCCTAGTGGTTAGAGTGTTGGACCAGTAACCAGCAGGTAGCCTAGTGGTTAGAGTGTTGGGCCAGTAACCAGCAGGTAGCCTAGTGGTTAGAGTGTTGGACTAGTAACCAGCAGGTAGTCTAGTGGTTAGAGTGTTGGGCCAGTAACCAGCAGGTAGTCTAGTGGTTAGAGTGTTGGGCCAGTAACCAACAGGTAGTCTAGTGGTTAGAGTATTGGGCCAGTAACCAGCAGGTAGTCTAGTGGTTAGAGTGTTGGGCCAGTAACCAGCAGGTAGTCTAGTGGTTAGAGTGTTGGGCCAGTAACCAGCAGGTAGTCTAGTGGTTAGAGTGTTGGGCCAGTAACCAGCAGGTAGCCTAATGGTTAGAGTGTTGGACCAGTAACCAGCAGGTAGCCTAGTGGTTAGAGTGTTGGGCCAGTAACCAGCAGGTAGCCTAGTGGTTAGAGTGTTGGACTAGTAACCAGCAGGTAGTCTAGTGGTTAGAGTGTTGGGCCAGTAACCAGCAGGTAGTCTAGTGGTTAGAGTGTTGGGCCAGTAACCAGCAGGTAGCCTAGTGGTTAGAGTGTTGGACCAGTAACCAGCAGGTAGCCTAGTGGTTAGAGTGTTGGGCCAGTAACCAGCAGGTAGCCTAGTGGTTAGAGTGTTGGACTAGTAACCAGCAGGTAGTCTAGTGGTTAGAGTGTTGGGCCAGTAACCAGCAGGTAGTCTAGTGGTTAGAGTGTTGGGCCAGTAACCAGCAGGTAGTCTAGTGGTTAGAGTGTTGGGCCAGTAACCAGCAGGTAGCCTAGTGGTTAGAGTGTTGGACCAGTAACCAGCAGGTAGCCTAGTGGTTAGAGTGTTGGGCCAGTAACCAGCAGGTAGCCTAGTGGTTAGAGTGTTGGACTAGTAACCAGCAGGTAGTCTAGTGGTTAGAGTGTTGGGCCAGTAACCAGCAGGTAGTCTAGTGGTTAGAGTGTTGGGCCAGTAACCAGCAGGTAGCCTAGTGGTTAGAGTGTTGGACTAGTAACCAGCAGGTAGCCTAGTGGTTAGAGTGCTGGGCCAGTAACCAGCAGGTAGCCTAGTGGTTAGAGCGTTGGACTAGTAACCAGCAGGTAGCCTAGTGGTTAGAGTGTTGGATTAGTAACCAGCAGGTAGTCTAGTGGTTAGAGTGTTGGGCCAGTAACCAGCAGGTAGTCTAGTGGTTAGAGTGTTGGGCCAGTAACCAGCAGGTAGCCTAGTGGTTAGAGTGTTGGACTAGTAACCAGCAGGTAGCCTAGTGGTTAGAGTGTTGGACCAGTAACCAGCAGGTAGCCTAGTGGTTAGAGCGTTGGGCCAGTAACCGAAAGGTTGGTGGATTGAATCCCCGAGCTGACAATGTAACAAAAAAACATGTCGTTCTGCCCCTGAACAAGACAGTTAACCCACTGTTCCCCTGAACAAGACAGTTAACCCACTGTTCCCCAGTTGGCCGTCATTGTAAATAAGAATTTGTTCTTAAAACTGACTTGCCTAGTTAAATATAATATATGTATATAATCAGATCATAAGGAAGCTATCCCGCATAGCCTACCTCTACAGGCAGAAACAGACTGGCCATAGGGCAGTTCGGACAAATGCCAGATGGGCTGGTCCATCTTTAACCCAGTGTGTCCAAAATGATGTTTTTAAGACAAAATTCTCGTTATTTGCCTGATAATGTGGGCCTCAAGAAGAAGAAAGGAAAAAAAAGAGAGAGAAATGCCCGGGCCGATTTATGGTCCCAGTCTATCTTTGTCAACAGGCCAACCCATAGTGACTGGGCTGACTGATATATTATTCATCTGTTATTGCAGTCGGGAATGAATTATGCATCAGGAATCATTAACTATCCAGGGAAAGAGTCATAGCTCAGAAAAATAAAAAGGAGGATTCTAAAAAAGTGGACAAAGGACACAGAAACAGAGCCTGAACTGGACAGATACCTGGGAGGGGAACGCTAGAATAGGGACATATCCTATTCCTGTCCAGACAGGACCCAGATGGTGCTGAAGATGGTCTAGTTTAGTGTCGGAGGTGTGTGCGTGTGTGTGTGTGTGTGTGTGTGTGTGTGTGTGTGTGTGTGTGTGTGTGTGTGTGTGTGTGTGTGTGTGTGTGTGTGTGTGTGTGTGTGTGTGTGTGTACGCTCAACTCTCTGTGCCTGAGGTTTCTCTGCATATGTGTATGTGTGTGTGTGTGCTCAACTGTCAGCCTGAGGTTTCTCTGAGTGTTTGTGGGGGTGTGTGCATGTGTGTGTTTGAGTGTGAGTGTGTGTGTGCTCAGCTGTCAACCTAAAGTTTGTCTTAGGGTTGTCTTGCCTCATAAATCAGAGGATGATGAGGGGGTAGACAGCGGTGTTGTGCTGCTACACACTGGTATCAGGCACACTTTCATTTCACATTCAAATGTAACAGAGAGTTAAGATTTATAACCTCACTCAACATCTTAAAACGTCTCCACTCCTATTGAAACTAGCTTTTCTATAAAATAATGGACTAAGACGTTGCCAAGCAGACAGTTACGTGTGTGTGCGTGTGTGTGTGTGTGCGTGAGGCAGAGGATCTCTGGTTCGAGCCTAGTGAGGGACAATGATAGGAGGAAGGATTGCTGTAAAAGGATTGCTTTAAAAGGATTGCTGTAAAAGGATTGCTGTAAAAGGATTGCTGTAAAAGGATTGCTGTAAAAGGATTGCTGTAAAAGGATTGCTGTAAAATGATTGCTTTAAAAGGATTGCTGTAAAAGGATTGCTGTAAAATGATTGCTGTAAAAGGATTGCTTTAACAAGCACTATGACCTTTCTTAACATTAACGGTGCCCTACTTCTGGATGGAACTGTATCAGAGAGCCTCTGGGAAAATTAAACGAGGTAAGCACAGTAAGGTAATCCTGAAGGTAGGAAAGGGACAGTTCCTCTTGCTGTTCCGTAAGGTAAGCACCATGGTCTCGTAGTGGATGCGAGCTTCGACTGGAAGCCAGTGGAGTGTGTGGAGGAGCGGGGTGACATGGGAGAACATGGGAAGGTTGAACATCAGGCGGACTGCAGCTATCTGGATAGGTTTCAGGGGTTTTGATGGTACAAAGTGGGAGCCCAGCCAACAGCGAGTTGCAGTAGTCTAGACATGAGATGATAAGAACCTGAAACTCTTCCTGTGTGAGGTAGAGTCGTTCTCTACGGATGTTGTAGAGCATGAACCTGCAGGAGCGAGTCACTGATGTTCGCAGAGAATGACAGGGTGTTGTCCAGGGTCACTCATAGGTCCTTTGCACTCTGTGAGGGGGACACCATGGAGTTGTCAACCGTGACGGAGAAGTCTTGGCGCGGGCAGGCCTTCCCCCGGGAGGTAGAGCAGCTCTGTCTTGTTAAAGTTGAGCTTGAGGTGGTGGGCCGACATCCAAGCTGAAATACAGATCTGCCAGGCATGCAGAGATGCGTGTCGCCACCTGGGTGTTAGAAGTGGGGAAGGTGAGAAGTAGTTTAGTGTCATCCGCATAGCAATGATAGGAGAGACCATGTGAGGATATGACAGAGCCGAGCGACTTGGTGTATAGAGAGAAGAGGAGAGGGTCTTGAACCAAGCCCTGGGGGACACCGGTAGTGAGATTAGATGGTTCAGACACAGATCCTCTACAGCGGCCTGCAGCGGCCTGCAGAGCCTGACACACCTGAGTGGGTGGAGCTGATGTTTCACAGTGTTGAAGGCAGCGGATAGATCTAGAAGGACGAGACCAGAGGAGAGAATCAGCTTTGGAAGTGTGGCGAGCCACCTTAACACAGTCTCTGGTTGAGTGAACCCGTCCTGACTGGTTAGGGTCAAGAAGATCGTTCTGAGAGAGATAACGAGAGAGTTGGCCAGAGACAGCACGCTCAAGTGTTTTTGGAAAGAAAAGAAAGATGAGATACAGGTCTGTAGTTTTTTTACGTCAGAGGGGCCGAGTGTCCATTTTGTGAGGAGGGCAAGTCCTCCATTTTGAAGTCAGAGTCAGTGGTCAGGGATGAGTTGATGAAGGAAGTGAGGAACTCTTTTGAAAATAGTTGACAAAGTCGTCCGCAGAGAGGAAAGGGGGAGGGGGTGGAGGATTTAGGAAGAAGGTGAAGGTGGAAAATAGTTTTCTAGGGTAAGAGGCAATTTAGTGTGGTTAGAAAGTGGTATTAGTAGCAGATACAGAGGAAGAGAAGGTAGAGAAGGAGGAGTGAAAGGATGATAGGTCCTCTGGAAGTTGAGTTTTCCTTCATTTGTGCTTAGTTGCCCGCAGCCCTGTTCTGTAAACTTGCAATGAGTCACTCAGCCATGGAGCAATAGGGGAGGGCTGAGCCTGCCGAGAGGAAAGAGACCGTGTGAGTCATAGGATGCAGAAAGGGAGGAAAGTAGGGTTCGAAGAGGCAGAATCAGGAGACAGGAGGGAGAAGATTTAGCAGAAGGGAGAGATGATAGGATAGAATAGAAGAGAGTAGAGGGAGAGATAGAACAAAGACCTTCTGGGTAGGGACTGAGTGGTTAGGGTTGGAGGAGAGGGAGACCTGGAGGGGGTAGGGACTGAGTGGTTATGTTGGAGGAGAGGGAGACCTGGAGGAGGTTACAGTGAGATTAGTAGGAGAACAGAGACCTGGAGGGGGTTACAGTGAGATTAGTAGGAGAACAGAGACCTGGAGGAGGTTACAGTGGGATTAGTAGGAGAACAGAGACCTGGAGGAGGTTACAGAGAGATCAGAAGGCGAGCAGCCTGCCTTGTGAGTGGCAGCAGACTGGGAAAGGGTGAGGTCAAAAAAGGCAAGGAGGGGAAAGAAAGAGGTGGAAAGAAATGAATCAAAGGCAGACGTCGGGAGGTTGAAGTCGCCAGGTACGATGAGCGGTGAGCCATCGTCAGGAAATTAGCTTATCAAGGTGTCAAGCTCATTGAGGGACTCTCTAAAGGCACCTGGCGGGGGCGATAGATGACAACAATGTGAAGTTGGAGTGGACAAGTGACAGTGATAGCATGGAATTGAAGTGAGGAGATGGACAGGAGAATGAGGGAGAAAAGAGAACATATCTCCACGGTTACACCCAGATGCTCTCGGACTATGAGAGAACACGTAGTCGGATGAAGACAGAGCAGCTGGAGTAGCAGTGTTTTCTGGGGTGATCCGTGTCTCCGTCAGGGACAAAAAGTCAAGGGACTAAAGGGCAGCATAGGCTGAGATGAACTCAGCGTTCTTGACCACAGATCGGCAGTTCAAAACGCTGCCAGAGACCGGGAATTCCACATGGGTTGTCCACGCTGTAACGGCAGATTTCCTCTTCGTCTGAAGAAGAGTAAGGATCGGACCAAGATGCAGCGTGGTAAGTGTTCATGACGATTTATTAAAAACGAACTGAACACTGAAATACAAAACAATAAACGATGTGAGGAAAACCGAAACAGTACCGTGTGGCGACAAACACTCACACGGAAACAAACACCCACAAACCAACAGTGAAACCCAGGCTACCTAAGTATGATTCTCAATCAGAGACAACTAACGACACCTGCCTCTGATTGAGAACCATACTAGGCCGAACACAGAAACCAACATAGAAAAACAAACATAGACTGCCCACCCCAACTCACGCCCTGACCATACTAAATAAAGACAAAACAAAGGAAATAAAGGTCAGAACGTGACACACGCAGGGTACACTCATTTAGAAGGGTTGCAGACAAAGGTAACACATGATATCTTCAAATTGAGTCTCCAACATTTAAGAATGGGATTAATCCAGTGTCTGAGATGGAACTATCCTAACAGTAATTGGAAC